>NW_016184140.1:0-5318 GCF_001687245.7 Rhagoletis zephyria | reverse complement strand
TTTCCCCTTTTTAATGTTCGAGATTTTCTTTTCATATTTTGCAACTCTGTTAGAAGTGCTGACACTTATTCTAGCTTTGATAAATTATACAAATGTATGTATGTGTGTCAGCACCTCTAGTACTAAGATTTTCTGGCCAACAATAAAAAGATAACTGAAAAGTGTTCCAAACCATTGCTTGACAAAAAGTTCAACAAGTGTTTTACTTAATTCCAGGAGCTTATAAACAATTCGATAAAACAAGGTAAAAAGATATACATACATATATGCATCATACATGCATGTATAGGTGCATATGTACCTAAAGGAAGTGTAGAATCAGCAGCTATAGACACAACTTAAATGAGCTTTAGAGAAAAAAGCGACGGACATGCACACAAACACTGCGGATTTAAGTTGAATGGCACATATTTTCGGTGTAGGGCAGCAACGAGGCATTAACGAAATTTACAGTGGCATTTGCATTATTTACGTGCCCATACAAATTGTGCACAAATTAGAGGTTTACGCCGACAGGCTTTGCGGCGGCGGCGTGGCTCGGCGGCGTATACCTCTAGCACAAATACATGCATACGTACATATGTATGTACATATAGCAAGACTTTAAAAAGAAAAATCCTACAAAAACCATACATACAAGTACAAAAATGTCAACATCTAAATTTTATATGATGCCACACCTTTATTTTGTTCCAGGTACGAAATAAAGACATCGGCGAAAATTAAAAAATTTAAAAAATATAGTTCGCCACCAGCGGTGGAAATGAAAAACTTTTATATTTTTTTTTTTTATTAAAAAATATTCATAAATTCATAAACCCGCAGTTAAATTTTTTTTACATTCTTTATCGAAAAAAAGAAGACAGCAATTTTTTTATTTCGTTATGATATTCGGAAATCTCGAAAAAAATTCATTCCCGAAATTTTGAACTCACGGAAAAGTATCTTTTTTGAATTGTGTGCAGTTAATAAAATATTTATCGCAAAAAATCAGTTTTGGTATGGAAATGCGCGTAATTACCTCGGTTTTCCAAAAGAGTGTAAGATAGGTTAAAATTAAAAAAAAAAAAATTGCATTTTTTTTTTTTGGTTTTTTTTTTATTAACTTTACCATGTTTGACTTTTATTTTTTTCAACCTCAATAGTAGTCCATCTTTATGGAGCACGCTGCAAAAAATTTGAGAATGGTAACACCAAAACTGTAGAAGGGACGAGTTTTCTCATACCTGCGTACGTAAACTTTATGAAACTGCGCACATTTTGATACCTTAACTGATTCTCTCCGATAAACATTTTATTAACTGCAAAAAAATTCCGTGAATTCAAAATTTCGAGATTTTCGAATATCATGACGAAATACAAAATTTGGTGTCTTCTTTTTTTCGATAAAGAATGTAAAAAAATTAAATTCACTCAAAAAAAATATTCAGGTGTAAATATTTTATGGAATGACCCATATGTAGCTGATCAAAGCCAAAATTTAGTCGAATTTTGGCGATTTTAAGAAGTACAATTTTTTAAAAACCAATTTTTTGTAATTTGGAAATTTTCGTGCATACCGTTATTTTCTAGGTAGAACAAATTAGATGTTTACACTTTTAAGTACCACCCTAATGTACATACGTACACGTATATATGTACATATACATATATATATATATCTGAGTTGGATTTTGTGTCGCTCCGATTGCCGTTGATACTGTATACAAAAGCTGTGTTGTTTGCCTTTTGTCTGTGCTATTTTTTAGCGCCCAAAAACACAGTTTATATACAAAAGCATATTTATGCATGTACGTATGCATGCTTACAAACGAACAGTAATGCAAACATATATGTACATAGCTACATACATGAAAATACTTAATTTTTTCTTTATCAACAGGCGGCAGACAGTACGTATACAAAAAACTTAAAGAAAAGGAAAGGAAGCTGAAGAAACAAATATTGCAGAGTTCAAAGTAGGACAAAATCATTTGCGACGTCATAGCAGCAATAAAAACACGCGCTATAGTATTCACAGCAAGTCGAATAGCTATGATATAAAACAACACTAACAAGAACAACGATTAGTATTTACAATAACACAGTTCGAAGATACAGCTAGCCATTTCTTAAGGGTTTTGGGTTGCCGAATTTAAATCTGATATTTTTACACACTTTTGTACTTAGTTAATGTCGGTATAAAAACTCAATTTCGTTTCGAAATAGATACCTAAGTGCTTAAACATAAAAACCGAATTAAAAAGGAATCCGAAGATGTTAGTATCGCGTAGGTAAAGGTCTAAGCTTTCGAGTGTACGCCGAATGAGAACACTTTTTTTTTTTAATATTCACGAATAGGTGACTCCGGATGCACCGAGAATGTCTGCTTGAACACCAATGAATTCATTCAGAAATTAATTGCAGAGTATATACACATATCTTAAGATTACAGACAAATTTGAATTGAAAGACAATTTAACTATTATTCCCTAAAACAAAATTTCTCGGTTGAAAAATTGGATTATCGAGCAAACTGAACGTCGTGTGAACAGACCAGCTCCTTCCTTGCTTCCACTGTTGTCTCCCTTAATGGAAATATTACTTTTTAATGTCCCTAAGCGAAATCGAATACTGTATGCGGCAAAGGCTAGGCGGCAGCGAGGTCTAGCTGGGCAAAGCCACAAGCCACAATATCCGCAAAAGTAATGCAATAGCAACCATAACACAACAACAACAATAATATCAAACAGCGGTCTCTTATGTGTACGTATGTACAGTATGTAATAGTAGCCGCAGCCGTTAATAGTCGTCATAGCAACAACAATAAATACCAACCACAAATACTGACAGCGGCAAGAAAACAAAAAGCAAATTACATTCGGCCGCCACATGGTAGCCAACGGGCGAGCAAAATAACCACAGGAAAATCGACTAACAGTAGCGACGACTACACTGATCGTGGTATTGGTGTTGGTGCTACTTTTGCTGTGCGGCGATTGTAGGGTTAAAACATTAGGGGTAGGGGCACACCATAGGCGGCACTGTCGCCCACAACTGACTAACTTGCGCGCTGCTAGCAAAAACGAGAGAACCAATGTATATACAAATGTACATACATATGTAGTGTATGTAAGTACGTCAGCCGACAGATAAATATTTACATAATAGGGAAGAAATTGGTAAAAGCTAAAACAGCAATAATCTGTTGTTAACTTGAAATGTAAATTAAACGCAAAAGATTATGAAAGCGAAAATTAAGAACGAAAACAGCAAATGCAATTGAAAAAGTTGTCGAAATGGAAACCAATAAACAGTTGAAATATAAGCAACATAACTATGCGCATATGTATCGATAAACATTTGATCACAGCCGAAAGAAAAGGTTTTCCGTACACCGCTGAGTAAAGGTAAAACGTTTTCGTTAAATGTTTTCCCTTTTTAAATTTAATTGTTAAATTTCAGATTTAAATATTTCTTTAATTTCATTTAATTTTTAGAAGCTTATTTTTTCTATTTATAATTTAGTTTTCGTTAATTTTTTTATTATATTATACTAATAGGAAAAACTGTTTTTTAGTTTCATCTAGTATTTAATAACTTAAATTATAATTTTTTAATTTATTAATTTTTATTTAATTTTTCTTTAATTGCTATTTGTTTTTCCTATATATTTTTCTACAATAACTTTTAGAAGCGTATTTTTTCTATTTGTATTTTCTTTAGTTTTTATATTATATTATTTTAATAAGAAAAACTTCTTTTTTTTAATTCATCTAGTATTTAAGAACTTAAATTATTATTTTTAATTCATTCTTTTTAATAAAATTTTTCTTTAATTGCTAGATTTTGTGGTTTTAAAAAGAAACATATTTCACTAAAATCATCTAATTTTTATAAACTTATTTTATAAGTATACTAGCAAATGCCTAGATTGTTTCGCGACGCCTTATAAGAACTTTTGCGTTAACCAATACAAAAATAGTGTAGCTATGCAAAAAACGGTTTGTAATTTAAAAAGTATAAGTTTAGGTTGAAAAGACTGAAGAGCAGAACCTTGCTTACTCATAGGCCAAGAATAATAGCGCTGAGATAATATTCGGGTTTAGTACTAAACTCCTTCGATGCTATGAGCTCAACCTGTGAGATATCTGCAAGTATTGCAAGGTTTGTTCGTTCAATATAGTTGCTAGAACTGTCAATTGGTGAGTTGAAAAACAGTTGCCGGAGCTGCAAAGCTCGCCAAAAAGCATTAAATTTTTGCTAAGGAGTATTGAGATTCGAAGGCGTTTTTTTCAACAGCACGTAGGGGGGTCGCCCCTTGGTAATTTTATGTCATATCTTCGGCATTTGCAGTTTTTTTTGCCTCGAGGATACAGTTTATTCCAAAGTGCATTGATTTCAAGTACCCCGTTCTAGTACTTACCCGCCTCTCTAACGTTCCCGCCTAACATCAGTAAGTTAAAGATCTCCAAAAATCCTTAAACTTTAGCAAAGAAAGTATTTTTATTATGCCAGTGTTAAAAAAAAAAATAAATTACACTGCCAATAATTATAATATGTATATTTTTAATGCAGAATGTAATCGAAATTGGCTCGCAAGAAAACTTTATTGACTCACGGAAACCTTTTTTTTATGCTCTTAAGGTGGTACGGTCTAATGCACACATACAGATGTATGTATGTATTGTGTGTGGGTCGAATCATTCTGTCGAGTGTGGGAGTTATACGTACATAAATCTTCGGCGTCTAGCGGTAAACGGACAACGTTAGACAGTAAGCAGTTTGTAAGCCAGACGCCATAACAAAAACGCCTGCGTTACTTGTATATAAATATATCAATGTACGTGTATGTGTACATACAACTTGTTGAGTATTTTCATGTATTTGATTTTTTTTTCTAACGGCAAAGATAAAATACAAACAGACAAAAGTAATTCATTAAGGCCAAGGGCATCGAAAATGTTGAATTTTCAATGGCGTGGTATGTATGTGATGAGAAATATGTACATACATACATACATACATAATCATAACAAAAAATATATTAATGAGATCATCGATCATCTGATCTGACTACTTTGGTCAAAATATAAGTATCCGTATTACATACTTATTCATAAATCGAATTTCTTAAATCCCCAATTCTCTACGCTGTCGATAAATTTTTAGGTAAAAATCAAAGGGAAATGAACGAATTCTGCGCTACAGTATCTTTGAACTAGCTATAACGATAAAACTATTATAAATGTCTTCTCAATATCGGAATATGTATGTACATGCGACGAACCACCTTTTTAACCGACTTCCAAAAAAGGAGGAGGTTATCAGTTCGTCAG
>NW_016184139.1:0-5318 GCF_001687245.7 Rhagoletis zephyria | reverse complement strand
CGTTATATGGGATGTGGGCATGGTTATTGTCCGTTTTTAAAAATTTTCAGCCATTTGGTATGCTGTACAGAGGCCTGGCCTTCAACTTCAAAAATAAATATTGGAAATTTCCAAGGATATTCAAAGACAAAATTTTAAAAGGACATTTTTAATATTTATTCGTCCTGGTGCACCCAAAAATAAAATTGATTTCTGTTCTACAGAATTTTTCCTTTTAATTGATACCCATATTGTTATTCTACAATGCACCGAATCTTTGGAATAATTTTTTTATTCACGAAGATTTACTATACTAAAATATCATATTAAAATTTTCTGTTGGAACAGAAATCTAGGTTTTTTTTCTTTAATTTTTAGATACATACTATGTATGTATGTATTTCCTTCTCTGATCATTAAAATTCACACGTTTTTATAAACTACCTTATGCGCAACTAAATAATCTGTCAATTTATCTAAGCATCTATCACTTATCAAATATTTCCCACCAACCAAAGCGGCGATAAGTGAAACTCAAATTTGATGGAAATAAATAACAAAAAACAACAATGCAATTCGCGCGCCAACACGCCACCCACCCAGTCAATTTCGCCCATTACAACTACGTCGGAATTTGCTAGCAGTGAAATGGAAAACTTTTTAGCAAACATAAAATGAGGGAAAAATTACACAACAAACAAATTAAGTAAAAAATGCAATGAATGTCCCATATTTGGAGATGCAAAGTAAGTAGAACAAATAAAAATGCGTATAAGCAACAAACAACAACAACAACAACAACCACAAAAACCGAGCGCAAAAACCCCAAACTCAAGCAAAAAATGGCCGGAGTACGGCAACAGCAACAGTGCAATAATCTGCCGGAGTACGGCAACAGCAACAGCAAAAACAAAAACATTTAATAACACCGGCGCACAATAAATTTCAATTACACTTTATTGCACTTTTACTCCACTTTTTCGCTAACCAAAATTGGTAGTTGTGCTATGCACTGTGCACTTATGCATGTACATATGTATGTATGCATGTACGTACATATGTATGCAACATAGGTTTCACTACTCAAAGTGTGGTGCATCAATTGATTTATTGATCTATTACTTGTTTTTGTTTTGTTGTTGTGTTTTTTTTTCTTAAATGGTTACTGTTGTTTTAATTTAATAGCCGAATTGGAAATTCCATCAAAAGGAAACTAAACCTAACGCTTTCCAACCATCGCTGCATCCATCTTTGTACGAGCCAATCCAGCCAATGCAGCCAGTCATCCACCCATACTCACCGTCGTCCACCAATTCACTCAAATATCGTTGCATTATGATGCCTAGCATCGAACGTTTTTGACCTCTTCGTAGAAATTTTATTGTAATGTGAGTTGTTTTTATTGTTCCATGTATGTGGTCGTACAAACATATTCAATTTTCTTTGGCGTTTTGAGCGGGTGTCTTACCACTTGGCTTCTAAAAGTACCGAACAAAATAACATGACCAAGTAGGAAATATCTTAATTAATAATTTTGCAGAGATAAGATGGATGGCCGTACGCTCAAAACATCCCATGTTATTGCACAGCAGCCTGCGGCAGCTAAAGCATAACTACTTAAGCCCAGGTGTTCGGCTTTCAACACATCGTGGCCAAATGTCTCAAACCTAATTCTTGCAAAAGCGTGTCGGAAGCAAAAAAAAAAGTGTTCCACCGTCTCATCCTCATCAAGGCAGGATGGGCAAATGTAGTTGTCATGTACGCCTATTACAGGCAGGTGTTTCTGCCACGTGAACTGACAAATCCTGCTGTTTCGGCTGCTCAGTGAGAGCAAAAAATTAGATAGACCTTCTGAGATTGAAGACAAGGTGAGTTTCGCCCACCTGCAGACCCTCGATGGCACCCATTCATTGCTGAGCGAAGTATTCACCCAGTTTCTGATGGTGGCTTCGATGGCCGAAATGGGAGGTGCTTTAACTCGTTGCTTATCGAGGAATGCCTGGTCTAAGCTAACTGTGGGCAAATGATCAGATGTCTCATTACCAGGTACTCCCGGATGACCTGGCACCGAGAGTAAAACAAGCTCGTTATGCTTGCCAACCTAATTTAGTCAAGACTTGCATTGCCGAACTAGTTTGGAAGTAGTTAAAGGGCTGGCCAATACCTTAAGTGCAGCTTGGCTATCACTGCAGAAACGTAAACTCCCTCTCCTACATCTGTTTTTCACCACTCAGTCCATGGCTTTGAGGATTGCAAATCTTTCAGCCTGGAAGAAAAAAACCATACACCCCAAGACCCCAGAACCCAGAGTCATCAGTGAAGATTCGACAATGTGTGAGTCCGGGCTCCGTGCAGCTATTAAACCAACATTTTCTGATAGTCAGGCAGCTTTTATATCACTGAAGAAATATCTCGCAAGTAGTTTAGAATAGCCACTGGTATCTTAAGAAGTTGCCTGAGGCATATTGCACGTAAGTTTACTCTTTATATGCAGATACTAAAGTCACAGAGAGATTACTTAGAGATTTCCTGCAGTTGCTTCCACAGAAACTGCCGAGGAAAAGAAACCCTCTGCTTCCTCGTCTGACTCTTCCTTTTCCCGATTTCCCGAGTGCTTTTGAGGGGTTGAAAGTGAAATCGGCAGCTACATCCGGTATATACATATGTGTCCGCATTCTCCTAACTATCCACAAACGGAGGTAGCACGGGAAAATAGCTAAATTAGTGTTTTCAGGACTTTTTATTTACATGAAAACTTGTCATATCTATTATTAAAAAAATACATCGAGATGATACCCATTTCCTCCTGGGTAGCCCTCTACGAAATATATCTTACTGCCGCATCAACCTACAAACGGCAGCCTACTTGGGAGAGCTTGTGTGCGACTTTGAGTGTGATTGCTGGATGCCTTTGAAGCAGCGCCGATATTGGGTCAACATGGGAAGCAGCAACAGCGGCAAGGAAAACAAGAAAATAAAAACCGAAGCCCATGGAAGCTAGCAGCTACCACAGAGACGAACGAGACACTGTGGCAACAACTAGCTGACGCACAGACCTGGACACAGGCTGATGGACAACGGCAGGCGGCTGCCAACAAAAACAACAGCACTGAGCTAAACTGGACATGCGCAGTCAAGCGATGAGAATGGACGCTGATGGATCATGCTGATGGAAAATGAACTTACTTACGCGCGTACTTATTGTATGATATGTATGTATGTATGCACATATGTTTGTAGTTATGCAGCACCCAAGCGCGCTTACATAGAGAACACACACACAGCAGAGCAAAGTTGCGTATTGCTGCTTGCTGAGGAATGTGGCGATTATTTTAAGTGAAATATTTTAGAAAGTCTCTCAATGCGATGACTGTGTGTCCACGACAATGTGTCTTGACATGAAAAATCAATCATGTCACAATTTCTCAAATAAGATGTTGACAACATTTCGGATGCCAGAAAGCAATAATGTTGCACAGTAACAAGGCAAGCGGTGTGTATGTTTGGTGGTACTAAATTCAATCAGACTTGCCGGAACCGAGCGCCAATATGACGGGAGTATGACTCACTGTTGAAGCGTTTTTGTTTTGTTTTTTTTTTGTTTCTTGGCTTTTGACTTCGAGTATTGATTTCGCACTTTGCTGAACCAGAAATAATCAGCCAGCCTTCAAGCAACATGTTGCTACGTGTGTGTGTGTGTTGACAATGCGCACGTGTGCCGCCGCTGCTCAGCTGCATTGTTGTTGTTGTCTAGAGACAAATGCCAGTTGCATGGAAGTGGAAAATTATGCCACAGCGTGGAAAAGGGGTGGCGGGGGGTAGCAGCTGGAGGGGTGTATGGTTACAGGGCAGTAGCAGCTGCCACAGGCGACCACACCCAAAGCGCGCCGGTGCGCCACTTGATCCTGGCGCTTATTTGCCAACATACTGGCGGTAGAGTAACAAGTTTCGTTATGTGCATTAGAACGCACAGAAATCTAAATGCAAGTATGTGTGTTTGTGTGCACGTCCAGTTGCTCTATATTTAGCTGCCTCAGATTTTTTTTTATTTTTTTATTTTATTTTTGTTTCGTTTCATAGAGTCTTTGCCATGATTTAGTTTTCAGCGATTATTTATTGTGGCTGCGGCACCCCGTTGCGTCATCCTGGTGGCAGTGGCACTCCGCGTTGCACCAAAGCAAAGGCGACAGTGTGGCCTACCAACCAGCCAACCAACAAACCAACAAACCAACCAACCATCAGCTCCCAGCCAGTCACACTTAGCGGTGGGTGGTGGATTTTCTTAAATTTGAAATGATTTTTTTTTTCTTGTCTACCTCAATGCGCCACTTGCATCGGTAATCGTAATGACACGGCTGTTGCATGCAGCGTACAACTGGCCACTTTTTAATTTAACAAAAATTGTAACTGTATTTAGCTGTGGTAGTGGTTTATTTTTGTTGTTGTTAAAGTTGAATAACGCGCGCGCGCAAACTTTTAGTCAGCAAACAAATACAACAATACAGGGAATCTTAATGCTGAACTGTGTTTGCTTTACAGCATACAACTTTGGGTGGAAAACCTCTTTGACACAGCCTGCCAGGTAGCTGCATAAACAAAGATGTTGAGGACCACCCACTGCCGAAAATCTCAACAAATTTGCACTGCCACCGCGAATGGCGCACAGAGTTGGGTCGTCAAAGGGCAACTGCAACGTTTTGAAAGCAACTGACAAATGTAGAAGTATGTATGCGTTTTGATTGAAACGGCAAAAAGTTGAGTTCAAAAAAGGCTAAGCCTAGTTTATATGTAGGTAATGACTGTATCTGCGGAAGTTCATCGATAACTTGTATCTCGTCAGATATGCACCTTAACTCAATGAAACCTATATGACCTATGTATTGTTCTATACTTAGCAATCGAAAAATATTGTATTTCCAATTTAGTCCCTCCAAAAATCCATTTTACGGAGCCATTCGCTAGCTAATCAGTACTATGCGGCAACACAAAATTCTCTTTTTGACGAGATTTTCTCTACTAATAAGGTTGCCATCTATCAAAAAAACTATAAGATCTGCACCTGTTAAAGAAAATGTGCTATATTCAATCATAATAAGCGTAGNTTTTTTTTTTGGTAGGGTTGCAACCTGTTTAATTGTCAATCGCATCTTATTTAATATCTATTACATTCAGCGCTTTAATAACAAAATAAACAATCTATTGTTGTAAAGTTTATGTGCTTTTTGAAAAAGTTTTATAAAAAACAATATATTTGCAATTGCTCACCAAAAAGGGCAATATTCCAAAAATGTTTTATTAATAACTTTTGCATGGTTAACAATTTTTACCTCCACCTCCAA
>NW_016184138.1:0-5319 GCF_001687245.7 Rhagoletis zephyria | reverse complement strand
GGGGCTAAAAAACTGTGTACTCAAAAAAATTCTAACACTTCCGAGAAAACAGTTCGAAATTTAGGTGAACATTTGTTGCACTTTTTTTGTAGTTTTCTACAAATTATTAAACTTGGGTTTATATGGGGTTTGTCTGAGAATGAATGGTTTGTCTGAATGAATAAATAAACATAAGTGGCACACAATATCACTTTGAAATGGCGTGCTATAGATATGACCGATACTGTATATTGTTTTCACCTTTCCGATAGCTACTGCTACATGGTAAGCTAGGGTGTATCCATTTTGAGTAAATTATTGTCCTTAAATTTCGAAATATTGAAGTATCAAGCATTTCTGGAATTTACCGTTATATGAAAAGCGGCCGTAATTTCAACGTTTTCCTTTTATGTGCCAAGCACAATAACCATACCGAGTTTGGTAAGTAAATAAGTGATCACACCCATTTTCCAAAATTTGATCATAAACGTATTTATTGGTAAAGAATTGTTGCAGGCGTTGCATAAATTAGCTTTAATATTTACTGATTTATCGAAGATCTCGTAATTCTCTCAATTACCGTTATATGGGATGTGGGCGTGGTTCGACCATTTGGTATGTTGTACCAAGGCCAACAACCATGCCAAGTTTGCGAGAAATTGGTGGAGCACTTACCAAGATGAACACATGTAACCGTAAGTGGGCGTGGCTACGCCCATTTTCCAAAAATTTATAATATTCTTATTTTTCGTCTAAAAACTATTGTAAATATCAGTTTTGAGTAAATAATCTTCAGTAGCTACTAAAATATCGCAGTTTTCGTATTTCTGAAAATTCCCGTTATATGGGAGGTAGGCGTGGTTATTGTCCGATTTTGCCCATAATACCATCCGTTCTACGCCCGAAAAAAAGTGCATGTACCAAGTTTCGTTATGATTAATCGATTTCTCTTTTCATTCTGATCATTTATGTATACATTTGTCTATATCTATCTCGAATCGTTTTGCCTGTTACAAACAACCGTTATGTTAGCAAAGTTATAATACCCTTGTGCACAAGTGCGCAAAAGTTAGCAGGTAGTCATTTGTTTGAGTCAATGTATAAGTAGTATTAACGAAGGTATGGCAAGCAAACTTGGCGGTGTAGTCGCTTTGTGGCAGCCACACTATGCCAGTACGCAAAATGTCCCCATCGCAAGAGATTTCCCCGCATACGTAGCTAGAAATGGTTTCAGAGAAGAAAATTGGATATAACCTAGAAAAGTGGAAACACTAAGCTTTCAGCCCCTGTTCATACAGTCTGCATTCAGCGTATGTGCTGAGACTAACTTAAGAATGAACTATTGTTATGAGCGAATTGTTATTCCCAGGGACAACCAAGTATTATGTCTATTATTATTATCTTCTTTAGTCCCCAATTTATATACTCAATGCTCCAGGCAAGCAAGATGATATCCCACTAATTTGGGCACCAGACTACAAAATCCCCTTAAGTAAAGGGGAAGGAAATAGGGTAGTCAGAGCTGCATGGACAATAATGCCATTTGAGTCCGGGGTTTTCTTCGCCAACACTTCGGGCAACACACTACTACAAGGTGTGATCAGAAAAGAGGTGCGTGCAGTAGATCAAAGAATATCACTGGCAGAATACAATCGACAACAACAATAACAACATGCGAGGTGCTTACCGCGTGAGTACGATCCTAAGACGTTTAACCGTCTAATTGGGCGACCAAGAGAAAAACAGAGAATTCTGGCTGGTATTCTTATTAGGTGCTATATATACGGTGACCATAAATATGGATTCAAAATGAAGGACAATTTTTCAAAAATATGCCTACATATATTTACGTAGTATAAAAATATCAAAAGAGTATTTATGATTCTAAATTCTTAATACATTTTAAACTTTAAAAGCGAATCACGTTTTCTTCATCGATATTAATCTTTTTTTACATGAATATTTATAAAAGTATAGTAAAACATATTATAATTACAATAGCTTACACGAAAAGTGAAAATTTTTAAAAGATTATTTTATAGGCAAATTTTGAGTCATTCAAAACGAAAACAATACCTTTTTCTTGTTTTTTGGTACTTTTCGCAGTTATTTGTCAAAAATCGACGTCATGAATCGACGTAAACGACGAGTTACAAAGGTATTTATGTGCCCTTTTTAATTTGTGCAGATTGCGCTTCATAGCATCTACATTTCTAATCCGATTTTCATTATCTTTGGCTCAAAATTTACTGTAATGATATATATTCTTTATCGAATTTTTAAACTAATGAAAGAAATAATCAACTAAAACTGCGTATTTGATTGAAACTCTCACTTTTTTCGACTTTGACGACAAAATGCAAATGGTCGCCTGTAGCACTAATAATTTTCATTGAAGTCGCCACAAGTTATATATTTTGGTAAGAGGCACATCAATACCCTTCGAGCTGTAAGTCCCTTACGTTGATTGGGAGATTTTTTCATGAGATATTGAAGAAAAGCTACGAAAAGTACCAAAAAACACTTTTTTGAAAAAATCCATCCATTGTCCGATAATTTTAAAATAACGAATAAAATGCGGGACAAATGCAGGACACTTGGAAAAAATCAGTACATTTTCAGGTTTTTTAGGTTTGAAAAATTACGCAGGACCGACCTTTGAAAAACAGTAGGGTCCTGCAAAAAACAGAACGGATGGTCACCGTAGCTATATACTACTAGGTATAAGGTAGGTAAAATGAACTCTGTCGCCTTTGTAATTGGCTTTAGAGAGCCCTTATCAATTTATATATCCAGGCGACATGAGAGATTCCTTGGCACACTATGGCCACAGCAAGCACTCATAACAAAAAAGTGTAATTCAAACCAAATTTTTTGCATAAAAATTCCCCGCGTATTCAAGCAAATAACGATTCGTCTGATTTCGTATGTCAATAATGATAAATGAATATTGGATTGCAATATCTTTCTTACTAATTCGTTATGCATACCTATATATTTGGATTTCCTTATCTTATATCATACCCGAGTGAACTTGGTATCTGGGTCAAGCACATATGTATGAATGTAGATATATACAGATACATACATATAAAATAATCAAGGATTCCTAAAATCGAAACCATACAAATTGCTGTCTTTTCGCGTTACGTCAATCACACTTATTATACACACGAGGAGCTGCTGTATAAAATTCAAACAAAAATTTAAGCAAGCTTACTGCTGGTCACATCCACCTAGCCAACATCTAAGGTATTTCAGCAACCACACATCAAACAAGACAGGTGGTATTTGTTCAGCAAAATGTGGAAAATATGCCAGCAGCTCGGCATTACCTTTTTAAGCTGCAAATATACATTGAGAACATGTGTATGAACGTACATACATACATGCACATATGCCTGTACAGACTGAGTTGGAAATAAGGTCTTAGCGTTTTTAATACAAGTAAGGATCCCACCCCACCTTAGAGCATTTTTACCAACATCAGACTTTTCGAGGAGCTTTCCACTAGCATGGATATGCCTTGCACTCAGATGAGCAGTTAGCCGCTGAAATACGTATGTGCATGCAATTATGTATGTGTGCTTTTTTTGCGAGGAGGAAACATCGAATGCTGAACCTTCAAATATACATACATTTTTATGTAAACGAGCAGCATGCACATATTTGCATACATGCATGGATATATATGTGTGTGTGTGTATATAAAATTTGTATGCATGTGTGAATACTGGTTGAAATACTTGAATGCTGATGAAAAAATTTCACTTTACTAAGCATACATACATGTGTACGGGCTGGTGTTTAAACTTCCACAAGTTCGGTTGTCAGCTATGGTTGCCTGTAAAGCAGCGTGGCAGGAGGGTACTAAAATGTACATAGCATCTATAATGTGTAGCTTTTCCAGTAGTAGTAAATTTAGAGTATCCCTGCAGTAAAATTTAGAGACAGTCTGGCAAAGCGCTACTAGTTCCGCACTACATATTTCAGAACTATCTCTGAACTGGTGCAAAACGGCTGACAGCATTGCTTGGGTATTGAGCTAGAACTAGTACTGTCGGCAAAAAGGTCTAGTTCTACGCTAGTTCTGAGCTAGTCATTATTTCTGCAGGGGTAGGAAAAAGTACGAAGCATACACACATACATAAGTATATGGCAGCAAAATAAATTTATAGAATGCAAAATTTTCTTGAAATTTCCAGATTTACTGAACCACTGATCCCGAAATCAGCTGTGACGCGAAGTGGCAAATACTCCATTTGCAACAACTTTCCACTTAAATAAAAAACAAAAAGGCTCGAAGTATTTACAAATCGAAACAGTCCCGAACGTCTCCAAAAATGCTTAAACGTTTCGAAAAACTCACGAAAAAAATTAAAAAAGAATTTCATAAAGATTGAAATTAGAAAAAAATGGAAAACGTCAAAAAAACAAAGATTAAATTGTACCGTTGCACAGTGCCGCCTAAGTGGGCAAAAATCGAAAAATTCGTTATCTGCAATGTGAACCTGCTTGGTATTTTTGTAAAGACAATTTATCCACTGAAAAGAATTAAACAGACATTTCCCTAAAAAATTAATTATATGCTGCCAGGAAGCCACTAAAGTCGACAAATTTTATACTAAGAATTTTAATAAGAGTATAGCCATGCGTAAGCTCTTCACAGAAAAAAAATGTCAAAAATATATTCTTTGAAATAAAATGTTCGTTTGACGTTTCTTGTTTCCATATAGATAGTAGAGAATTACAGGAATTAAAATTTTGGAATAAAATTAAACACAGGGTGTCCCTGCGGTGTTCCAAAAAAACAATTTTTTTTAAACAAAATTTCAAAAAAATGGTAAATTTTAATGGAATGAATAAAAAATATATGTAAAAATAGGTTATTTTTTATTACCTTATTAAATAGTACGGGATTTTAGCTTTCAAGAGGAGAAATAAAAACCTGCTAATTTTTTCCACTTTCTGAAGTAATGCGTTTTTCCCTAATGCATAAAATTATTTTTTCATTTTTTGTCAGTGCCTTGAGATCTGCACGATTNAAATGTTCGTTTGACGTTTCTTGTTTCCATATAGATAGTAGAGAATTACAGGAATTAAAATTTTGGAATAAAATTAAACACAGGGTGTCCCTGCGGTGTTCCAAAAAAACAATTTTTTTTAAACAAAATTTCAAAAAAATGGTAAATTTTAATGGAATGAATAAAAAATATATGTAAAAATAGGTTATTTTTTATTACCTTATTAAATAGTACGGGATTTTAGCTTTCAAGAGGAGAAATAAAAACCTGCTAATTTTTTCCACTTTCTGAAGTAATGCGTTTTTCCCTAATGCAT
>NW_016184137.1:0-5319 GCF_001687245.7 Rhagoletis zephyria | reverse complement strand
GATTTTATTGAAAAAGTACTATAAATATCTTAGAAAATGTTGGCAACCCCGCATGGAGAGATCAAGGTCTAGAGAACTAGAAATCGTATTGATTCATGCAAAGTTCTATTTAAGGGAGCATTTTTAATGTAAAGAGTTTTGATAATGGCGACTCTAAACAAATCAGCATGCCGCGAAATTTTGCTCGGAATTTAGATTAGAGCGATACGATATGCGATACGATACGAGAGCGACATCGACATGCTGAGAAAGTAAGGAAATTGGTAGGAAGCGATGAAAACTGTGAACGCTTGCACGACTGCGATACTGCTGCGATATAATATCGCTTGCGTATCGGCCGTGCGACACGGTTTGCTATCACACCGCATAGCGTATCAGTGTTGCCACACCATTTAACAAAATCTTTCAGAAAGTTTAACAAATCGCGTTAAAATTAAGCAAAATATTTAACGGGTCTTATAAAACGAAAATGCTTGGAGTTACTGTTTGTTCTTCCTGAGCTTGATAAATTGGTTATAGAAATAAAAAGTAGGCAGGTAAATAAATAAAGGCTCTCTAAGGCCGAGGTTTGTCGTCAAAAATAGGGATTTTATAGTCTAATGCCGAATTTCCACTAGGCATTAAAAATACAAAAAATTGGAGGCATTTAAAAAATGCGATGTGTAAATGAATTTACTGCTTATTTTTTTAAAGCAATTCCCAAGTTTGTCATTAAAATTTCCGCCATTTAATGCCTAGTGGAAATCAAGCAGTTGCTGAATTTGAATTTGTTGCTTTCAACACATACTCCTGACTATACTGCCCTTTCTCTAGTTTTTTGAATGCATGCAAAAAATGAGTTTGGTATCACGTTATCCATAATGTGCGTGATCTTGTCACGCAAATGAAGGGACGTTAAGTTCTAAGTTGCCACCGATCGGCAAATGGTTTTTATGAGAAGCGATTTCATGGCAGAAGTACACTCGGGGGTTTGAAAATGCGACGACCGGAGATCGGGAATTGCGTAGAGCAACATTTACTGGAACTTTATATGGGATCTGGATGACAGTCTTCCTAAAATAAATTTGAAAATTTTATTGAATTATGACTATGCATTTTTGAGGAAAATTATCCTCTTTGATTATTTAAGAAACAAATTTAGCAAAACGAAGAAAAGTTTAACATTTTAACAGGCATTGAAAAGTTAATCAATTTTGTTTAAATTTAAGCAAAGCGGCAATGCTGTATGGTTTCGCGTGTCGTATCGCTCTAATGTGCACTGCGCGCATATCTATGTCGCTATCATATCGTATCGCATATCGTATGTGAAAGAAATGGACAGGAAAATTCTTCGGTTATGCAACGGCATTAAATTAATTAATTGACAACGTGAAAAATAGGATGCGATATGGTTGGAGAAGTTTAGCGATCTTAAGGAATCTCGGATAACATCCGCAGGACTAAGCGTACTCTAATCTTGACCGAACAAATGCAGAGTATAAGACTTTGTGAGTATAGGTATTCAAAAGCGCAGTACTGTTGCGCCTTACAAAAGCAAGCATAGAAAATAAGTTAGCTCCTATATAATTGATGTGCATAACGAAAGTAAATTTCGAATCGAAAAATACTCCGAGGTCCTTAACTACGTTGAGAGGCTCCTATCGAGTATCACAATTACGGTATGATGTGGGTAGCGGTGGGGATTTTTTGAAAATGTAATTTGGTTAAATTTTTTCATATTAAGAAATAATCGATTCTTAACACACAACAAAAATAATTTGTCAAGATCAGCTTGAAGTAGAGGGGCGTCATTATTAGATCTAATAAGGGACTAGATTTTTAGATTTAGATGTAGTAAAGCAGGACTCGATGTCATTAATAAAAATTAAGAAGAACAATGGGCCCAATATACTACCTTGCGGAACTCCAGAGAACAACAGAACTAGTTCTCTGTGATATATATGTAGGTCTTTATCCATTGAAGGATGGACGAGTGAAACCCAAGCTGCGAAAGTTTACGAATTAAAATCGTGTGCGAAATCGAATGCTTTAGAAAAATTCGTATATATTGTATTCGTTTGATACCCTGCTAGGAAAATTTTAATACTGTCGCTAGTAGGGTGGCCAGATATTATAGTGACATAATCAGTACAGTTGGGATCAAAAATCAGTACAAAGCCATAAAAATCAGCTCATTTTTATACCCGAGCGCACTTGTGCACAAGGGTTATATTAATTTTGTTCACATAACGGTTGTTTGTAACAGCCAAAACGAATCAGAGATAGATATAGACAAATGTATACATAAGTGCTCAGAATGAATAGAGATGTCGATTAAGCCATGTCTGTCTGTCCGTCCGTCCGTGTACACGATAACTCGAGCAAAAATTTTGATATCTCAACGAAATTTGGCATGTAGGTTTTCATTTATCCAAGGTAGATAGGTATTGAAAATGGGCGAAATCGGACTGTAAGCACGCCCACTTCCCATATAACGGTAATTTCCAGAAATACGAAAACTGCGATATTTTAGTAACTACTGAAGATAATTCACTCCGTATGTATGTGCAGCAGTGCTCACGAAAATAGTAGTAAAATGTATTGATCGGTTTTGAATTTTTTTTCTTTCCTTACTTAATTTAATTTTTTTTAAATATAGTTAATTCTATAAGAAAAGACAAGTGAGTTGAGGTCTCAAACTTTCTAGAAAATTTATAAAAATTGAGAAAATTAAGTAGAAGACGAGCTCGAGTCAGAATCTGTTTTCATATTTTAAGCTACAAATTTAAAACATATTTAGTTGGTGTGCTTATAAAATACAACATTCAGTTTGCACCTTTTCCAAATTTTGACATACTGACAGCCGATTTCTCAGTGGATGTTTAATTATAATCAAAACATTATCTCTTATTGTCATCTGCTCAGTGCACTTAATATATGATTAACTCACCACCACCTTCCATAAGATTTATTAATGGCGAAACCAGCTTTTCCTGTAAATCCTGCAAAACCTGCAGATCGTGAAGTTGGGTTGGGTTGAATCCAAACAGTTTGTTATTTTGCGAAATCCTAGGAAACGAAACAATTGCAAGCTGACACCTTTTTAATAATGGTTTCAATCTGCTCACACGTATGAGTTGTCAAAAACCATTGTTTTGAACATGTAAACCTCAAGCAAATGTCAATTACACCAATTTACAAAAGTATTTATTAAATGTAAAAATCAGTACAAAGTCAGTACAAACTCAAAAAATCAGTTGATTTTGCGTACTGGTTTCGGGCTCTTAAAAATCAGTACAATAGAAAAAAATCAGCACATGTACTGATTAAATCAGCGCATCTGGCCACCCTAGTCGCTAGTAAAAACGGCGAGATTAATTACGATGGATCTACCTGCGACAAAACCATGCATGTGGTAAAGTATAAAATAGCATATTTTTTAATATAGCTTTAAAGAGTTTAGAAACTGTAGTTAATTAAGAGATAGGACGGTAGTTACTGATATCACTCTTATTACCACTTATAAATATCGGCGCGATGGAGGTATTCCTCCATTCCTCAATAAAAATGCCAGACGATGGCGATTTATTGAAGATAAATTTCAAGAGTTCTACTAAAAAACCGCAATTCTTTAACAAAAAGCAGCCTTCGTCATCTGTATGACAAGAATATTTAAGATGCTTAATACCATCAAGAAAACATTCGTCTGTAAGAATCAGAGAGCCTACATCGAAGGTAGCCCACTCCATATTGTTAGTATCACTATGCGCGAATACCCCATCACCTGAAACAAAATTTGAGGCAAAGAAATCTGCAAAAAGGTCAGCTGCCGTAGCATTCCTATAAAAAACAGCGGTTAGCGGTTAGAGAAAACCTTCATGGGATTAATGAGTTCCGAAAATATTTCGGATTGCTTTTAATGCTTCTTTCAAAATTCATGACATAACTTCCAAGAGATTTTCGCGGAAACAGCCTGCTTCACCAGCAATTTAAATGGAAAATGATTTTTAAGTTTTAATAATTAAATTCATTTGTCACTTAAATTGCTTTCGTTAAATTGGTTATTAATATAGAAAAACCTGCTCAGTTTCTTTTAGGTATTTACGGATTGTTAGCTACCTGATAGCTTTTGGATAAATCTAGATATTGAAACCGTTATAAAAAATGTTAAATTATAAAATTAAAAGTGCCGTATATCAAACTTCGTACACATAATGATCATCTTATTATCTGGGAAGCCCTAATGTACACATATATATATGTATGTAAAAATTTGCTAATGTCACTGGCGATCGCGGAATATTCCTGTAAACAAAAACAAAAATTAGCAATCCACGTAAAATTTCTCAATGAACTGCTTATCGATGAGGTTAGAATATTGGACCGCGGCTCGGGTAACGCTGCGATGAAAACATAAGCGACATGCATGCCATAGCTAGGCAACCATTGCAGTAAAGCGCAATGAAGGAGGTTATATGTACATATGTATGTGCATTAGGGTGGTCCAAAAATACATGTGAAAAGTAAATTGGAAATTTTTATGCGCTCACACCCTAGGATTATTCTATACCGAAAAAAATATATAACCCTATTTTTTATTTTGAAATCCAGAAATATTTAGAGGTCGCTCAAAGCGCTCAAAGTATATTTTATATGAGAAAAAAACTACTTTTCGTAGAAATGTTATAGAATTCTTGAAAATCAATATTTTTCGATCGGAAAACTCTATTTCGTCACTAGACAGGAATAAAGGCGCGCTAGTGTTTCGACGGCGAAAAAAGACGCGTAAACATTTTTTTACGAAAAAAAGGCGCTTAAGAAAAACTTCGGCAAAGAAAGACCCGTAACCTAGTTGACGGCGAAGAAAGACGCGTAATCATAGATTTATAGCTGGCCAAAAACTGTCACTTCAGCATCATTCCCCAAATCTCTTCGGGAAATTTACATACCGTTACACCCGCAAATATATTTGACCACGAAAATAAGTTTACGCGTTCTTCTTCGCCGTCAAATATTTTAATGCGTCTTTCTTCGCCGTCAACTATGTTAAGAGTCTTTCTTAGCTGAATTTTTTTTATGCGCCTTTTTTCGCGGTCAACTTTTGAGCTCGCGCCTTTATTCGTGTCTAGTGACGATTTCTCATCAGGAGATTCCCAATCATAATACCCATTTATTTATTTAATCATTTGTTCATAGTAACTATGTTTTATAGATCCACCAAAACCCCCAGAATGCCAGAAAATGCAATGGGGGGATAAATAAAATATATTCAGTATTAAAAAATGGTTAAATAAGAAATTGGGTATTGTTATTGGAAGTCTCCGGAAGAGAACCAGAGTT
>NW_016184136.1:0-5319 GCF_001687245.7 Rhagoletis zephyria | reverse complement strand
TGATCGAGTATACACGAAAATCATGCACCCGCTGCAGATGTCTGATACTCATGTACAAATGTAATAGTATATACATACACTGTGGTGGTCCAAAAATGCATGTGAAAAAGTATAGTCGTGATTTTAATGCTCGCCCTCCTAGGATTGTTCTATACCGAAAAAAATATACGCCTGTTTCTCCATTCTGGAATCATAAAATACATAAAAAATATATACATCCTCAAGGTGCAAATATTGGAACATTTTATTGAAGTGTTGTTTCAACCAAAATATTTTTGTTACTGATATTGAGAAGTTACAATAGATGAAGAATAAAACTCGCTGCTCATTTCGCAACACAATTGGAAACTGTTAAACAGCTTTCGATAAAAACCAAATATTTTTATTGGATTTTTTTAGCCACCAAACCGATTTAGCGCGAACCTTCACTATTGGAAAACGAGTCGAAAAATTTTTACGAGTATATTAAAATTGTTTACTAGAAAATAATGGGACTTTCCATTGTTTGTCAGTTTTTTTCTTTTGGCCAATTAAACAAACCCGTCAGAAACCCTGGCTATCTCCGCAAACCTATTGTCAGTTGAAATTATGCGGAAATTAAGTAACTTATTACCAAAATACATAATCATGTTTATGCATTTTTATGCTTTTTCGTCAAATATAAATGAAATCGCTGCATCTTTTAGGCACATCAATATAAAATAGTTACATCTCAAACTAATATAAGCGAGGTAAAAAACAAAGGTACGATGTTTTTCGGTATAGAACAATCCTAGCATTAAAATTCCGACTTTACCTTTTTTGGGCGACCATAATGTACCCCCACATGCATACATATACACCTATAGTTTAAGGTGAAGCCGCAAATTACTGGGCAGCAGATATCCAGCGCGTTTCGGTTATCGCCACAGCAAGAGACCAGCGGAGGAGACGCTTATGATTATCAGCCTTTTGCCATCGCACCAATGTATTGCATTAAAATTTCTATTCATATCTGAGAATAAACATACAAATAACTATGCGTACATACATTCTTATATATGTAGGTACATCTGCCAATAAATACATGTAGGAGTTGTGCAGTTACTTGTGTGAGCATTAGAGTGGTCCAAAAAAAAAATAAAGTCGGAGTTTTAATGCCTAGGATTGTTCTATACCGAAAAAAATATACTCCTATCTTTTTATTTTGAAATCAAAAAATATTTAGGGAGTGCTCAAAGCGCTCAAAGCTTTCCATGTAAAAACAATTTTTCGTAGAAATGGTATAAAAGTCTTGAAAATCAATATTTTTCGACCGGAAAACTGTGGTTCTCTTCCAATATTAATATCCAATTGTTTATTTAACCATTTTTTATGATTAAAGATTTTTTAATGGTCCCCCCATTGCATTTTCTAAGGGCTTTGGAGGACCTTAAAATATAGTTACCATGAAAAAATTGTTAAAGAAACAATTGAGTATTATTACTGGGAATCTCCTGAAGATAAGTAAAGTTTTCCGATCGAAAAATATTGATTTTCAAGAATTCTACACTATTTCTACGAAAATGTGTTTTTTCTCCATATAAAATACATGGAAAACTTTGAGCGCTTTGAGCACTACCTAAATTATATTTTATTTCAAAATTAAAAATATGGGTATATTTTTTTCGGTACATAACAATCCTAGGGGGGTGGCGGCATTAAAAATGCGACCTTATTTTTTTTACATACATTTTTGGACCACTTTAATGAGCATGTAACATGTATGTATGTACGTACGTACTTGTATGCACAGTTACCCAGATATGAAAGATGAGATTTTTTGGTAATCAAAGCCGACACAGGCGCGGTGCAATCATCAGATTGTCATTAGCTCTGCCTAGAAGTGAAAATAACCATCATCAACATTGATGATAAACCATTCAATGACGTCAGCTGTCAGTGAATGTCGCATTTCAAATAACTTGATTTAAAATCAAATAAAAAATTTGTGATGGAGGTCCACGAAAAAATTGTAAACAACTCAAAAAATTGACATGTTTGAGTATGCGAAATTTATTTGTTTGTGGTAGCTACGGACAATCACAGCAACCGAGTTTTAACAATTTCATCGTGACTTATTTGACAATTTGAAATCAAGTTAAACAAATCAAATTTGCACAAGCCCAATGAAACCCACTACTATTTGGTGGAATTTTAGATTAACGAAAAGATTATATGAACTCAGTACAATAAATGCGATTGATTAATGTATTCAAAATATGTGCATATATCTTCCGTTTTACAATTTTATTCATTCTTTCTTGTTCTTGTTGTTAGATTAACCAGGAATATTAGGGCGGTCCGTATTTTTAAGTTTAATTTTTTCCTGTGGTATCTCTCAGTTTAGTTCCGTAACAAAAAAAAATGCTTTGAGAAACTCTCTCTCTACTCTCGATTTACACGTCTAACAAATGAATATCTTTAGTTCAAATATTGTTTATTAGGGGTTTCCAAACTTCTAAATACCTTTCATTTTATCGAACCCCGCATCAAATTGCTAAAAATCAAAGGCAGTGCAAGTTAAATATGAATAAAAACTTTTACTAGAAATAGTATACATAGTTTAACTTTTAATATGAAGAATGAAATTGTTTCACTATATTATAATTTATAGTTCAGTATTTTGTCAGCAAGCTGTATGTGCATTTCTGGGGTGTCATCCAATTTCGACCTGAATTTCTTTTTGTATACATAAGTGTAAGCTGAAAACCCTGTTTCACAACGACACGTTGAGGCAGAAGGAAGCAAAGGTGAGATAGCCTTTTTAGCTACTTCATGGTATTCATTCCAAACACTAACCCAAAACTCGTTCAGAGACATAGACTCAAATGTATGTTTCATACTACCATCCGAAGATTTAGCAAGTGCCCAATTATGACATTTCACATTTCATTTGGTGTAAGTGGAAAACACTAAATTCTTTTTCTTTTCCACACAGGTAATCCAAAAATTTAATTTTCCTTTAAAGGATGATAATTTTCTCTCGCCAAAAATACGGTTGTCGATATTCCCTTCCAAAATATTCTAATTTCACTGACCTTTTCAAAAAAGTTTTAATCCGGATATTCGAATAATAATAATAATAATATTTGGCGCTTACATGCTAAGTGTTTGGCCGAGCTTCTTCTGCAATTTTTAGTGTGCGTCTTGGTGTTTTACGCAGCTCCCGGACGGCAAATGGATTTTATGAGAAGCTTGGTTCCTGGTAGAAATACACTCGGAGGTTTGCCACCCTGGGCCGAGGGGCGACCACTGCTAAGAAAAACCCCTTTTTTCCATATTTTTTGCCATATTGCTTTGAACAGGGCTCGAACCCAGATAATTCGGAGTAGTAGAACGCACCTCTAACCCTTCGGCTGTAGCAGCCAAAAACACATACAAGTTAAAAAAAAAAAAACTAGCTGACAAGCGCAACGCTCAACGCTCTTATGTACGTATCACACTCAGTACGGTACTCAAACCAACTAGAGATGCCAGATCGAAATAAAAAAATCTATTTTTGAATCGATTTTAATCGAAATAAAAATAATCTATACAGGAAGAAATCATCAAAAAAATAAACTGATCTCCCATGATCGATTCATATATTTTGACAAATAAAGTATTTTACTTAATTTTTATGAAGCAGCAAAACACAGCGAGCCGATCAAATTTTTATTGTGCATAAAATTTTTTTTTTTTAACATACATTGTTCATAACGTTTTTAATATCTAGAGTTATTTGAAAAAAAATGCGAGATAAGGTGTTTCTATACTAACACAACAGAAACTTCATAAATCCTCAACGAAATGTCAAAAAATGTATGCCATTCCAAAATGCCTTGTGGAAACAAACACAATTGCATGGGTAGTGTTTCATTCCCCACATAGTGATTAAAAGTTTTTCATTCAATGTCTAGTGAAAACTCAATGTTAGCTTTATTTAAAAAAACTCTTCATTTTTTCGAAATTCTGTTTGTTTTTTTTTTAACACAAATGAGAAAAAACTGTAATTTTTACTTCAAAATTAACCACTAATTTAATAAGAATAAGGAAGCTTACGTAGGTAAATATTTTTTTTTTTTGTTATACGGAAGGTTTTTAGGTTTATTTTTGTTTTCGCTGACTCTGTATTTCCTTCTTAATTACCCTTATAAATATATAAAAAGAGTAATTAAGTGGTTAACATTTTTGGAGTTTTTGTTGTAGTATTAGCAATAATTTTATATTTTCAAGAGGCTTCCGTGAGCAGCCCTACAGTCGGAAGAGAGAAGTCATTGAATTCTTTGGTCTTTGCACTCTCATGTTATTTTTTTTTTTGTACCAGCCCCAGATTCAAATTTCTTAAAATTTTTATAACGGCAAACCGTAGTTCAATATGCATCAATTGAAGAAAAATCGAATGTCGATACACGAATTTTTTTATCGATTCACAGATCGAATCGAAACTAAAAAATCGAATTGGAAGGGCTCGATTAATCGATTTAAAAACGGCATCTCTATTACCAACTACGAGTACATGTACTCGAAAGTAGCGCGTGCATCTCAAACCAACTGCCGAACGCCGTGCTTATTTTCACCGAATTTTAAGCGATGGTAAACGTACCAGCCCTCATTTGTTCCTATGTACCTATTGAATTATTTAACAGCCAAAAATTAATAATTTACGGAACCCTGGTGACTTTTCTACGGAACCCATGGGTTCCGCGGAACCTACTTTGGGAAACTCTGTTGTACATGGTAAGTGAGCTAGAATATGCTCTGGTCGAATGATTTTCAAAGCTATGCTTAACAGTTACGTCAACTAAATATGTTTCTCTCAAGCCAAAACTGCTTAAAATAAGGCGTTTCTATTATTTCTGCCACCAGTGTATGTATATGCTTTAACCTATAAAAGAATGTTTTTGATCAAAAGTCCAGATTCGTAGGGTCTATTGAAAATGGCAGCTTTTCTCAATCTTACCAGCTGCATATTGTGTGGGAACCTCAAAGAAAGAGACTGAATTCAGAAAGATTTATTTTAGTAAGTTATATTTTATTTAATCATTGCCAGGTCGTCATCCGGATTAATTCACTAAANTTTTTGTTATACGGAAGGTTTTTAGGTTTATTTTTGTTTTCGCTGACTCTGTATTTCCTTCTTAATTACCCTTATAAATATATAAAAAGAGTAATTAAGTGGTTAACATTTTTGGAGTTTTTGTTGTAGTATTAGCAATAATTTTATATTTTCAAGAGGCTTCCGTGAGCAGCCCTACAGTCGGAAGAGAGAAGTCATTGAATTCTTTGGTCTTTGCACTCTCATGTTATTTTTTTTTT
>NW_016184135.1:0-5319 GCF_001687245.7 Rhagoletis zephyria | reverse complement strand
TGTGGTCTGTGGTGGCTGTGGTACGGTCTGTGGTGTTATTATGTTGTTGCTCCTCGGATCAAATACCATGGTCGGCCTTGGAATAATCAGTACTGGCCTTTTAAATAGCTTAATTCATTTATTTTTTGGGAATTCGTAAAAAGCAAAGAAAGGATAGAAACATATTGTGGTGCCTTAAAATTACCTAAAAACACTAAAAAATTAAAGATCCCAATAAAGCTCGAAAAAACCCAAAATGTTCAGAAGGGATCTGTGAAATATCTCGAAATTTAATTATTAGTGCAAACTACATTTAAAGCATATGCAAAACTAAATGTAATTTTTTATTCTAGTCTTCGTTGTTGGTGTAATTTTGTATGTACATACACACCCGTATTAAAAAAGTACAAAGCGAGTGTAAGCAAATATAAGCGCACATTAGAGTGGTCGAACATGTTGAATTATTTATTAAATACATATTGTAAATTTTGCCGAATGTTAAATATCCGGCGCACGTTTTAAATATAGTTTTTTAACCTTTTTGAAAACAACACGAAGCAGGGTGGTGTTAATCGTATTTCAAACAATTTCGCTGGTATCTTTAGTCAGACTTAATGTGATAAACTTATGTAGTTTATAGTGAGCGGTACCACGCCCATTTTCCGAAATTCCATAATAATGTTATTTCTTTTTAATCGATTGTTGTGAGTATCAACTTTGAGTAAATTAGCGTCCTTAAATTTCGAAATATCGACGCTTCCGCATTTTTGATACTTGATATATGAGAAGTGGGCCTAATTTAAATTCGATTTCAAAAATTTTCAACACGTTGCTTTTCTGTGTCAAGTACAATAATTATACCGAGTTTGGTACATATTGCTAGAACGATTACCGAGATACACATATGGGTTTATATGTGGGCAGTGTCACTCATTTTCCAAAAAGTTTGTTTAGTCATATTTGCTGCTAAAGTTAAGTTAAGTAATATTCAGTAGTTAAAGTCAAGTTGTCTTCAGTAGTTACTGTGCGAATTTTTTAATTTTTTGGCTGTATGGTATGTTTTACCAAAAACAATTGTTCCAAGTTTAGGTGAAAATTGTGAAGCTGTTACGGGTATATGCACATGTAATCATGCATCATTTTCCAAAATTTAAAATATTCTATACAATGATCGGTAAATATCAATATCGAGTGAACAACCTTCAGTAGTTAGTAAAAAATATCGCAGATTTCGTATTTCTGCAAACTACCGTTACATGGAAATTAGGCGTGGTTTTTGTCCAATTTTGCCCATTTTCAAAATCATCCGTCCTTGGCTCAAAAAAATACTTGTACTAAATTTCGTTAGGCATCTCAAATTTTTACCAGAGTAATCGTGTGTAGAGAGGCACAGAAGGACGGACGGACAGACGGTCGCGGCTTAATCGATTTCTCTTTTTATTCTGATCATTTATGTATACATTTATCTATATCTATCTCAATTCCTTTAAAATTTAAATTACGACTTGAAAATAATTTTGAAAAATACACTGAAAGAGACTACATAAATGCCTTGGCGGTAAGCAACAAGTTACTTCTCCGCTGGGTTTCGGACCGCAAAGACTTATAAGGAGACTTGGAGGCAAACATGCTTGCCAGGAAGCCTGCAGCATCAACGCCAATAGGATCTGAGCCCTTCTACGCAATAGGATAAGATTGGATAGGAGAATAGGATAGAATTCTAACCNAACTGCAAGTGCACACAAATAAGAATGTAAAGAAGCAGCATTAGCAGGGAATGTACTCCTACGAACCATATAATGGATACTTTAGTATGGTTATTGAAAGAGCCAATTTCAACTGATAATGGTTTTTAATTACTTAGGAAAACTAGAGCATAGGAAAAGTAAACACAAACAAGGCAAATGCTGTTTCATTGCTCGCAATCAGCGTTGCCGCGAGCTTGAAAAAAGAAGTATCAGTTGCCAAGCAGAAAAAGTATCAAAAAGTATTAAAAGCAAACACAACTGTTGTTTTTTTTTAACTTTTATTTGAAAAACAAATACTAAATAAAATTTTATAATTTAATCCATAGTTAAGCTTAATGTCCAGCTCTTAAGAAAACGGTCAAGAAAAAATTTGGTGTGTCCAAGGAACATCTGATACTTCACAGCCTGTTTCCTCATTCTTTCCTCAAGAAATAATGGAACGGGCATATATTTCTGTTGCAAACATGGATTGCCTTGTACTCTTTCAGCACAAAAAACTCTAGAAAACCGTAGTAGAAAGCGTAACAAATTTTTTAAGAACTGCGTCTTAAAATTGCGCAGTTGTCGCCATACGCAACACAAATTATTGTACAATGCATGCACAAAATATCAAAATGATTTTAGCGCAATAACTGTGTAATTAAGTACAAACAACCCCACACATTACACAAACGACCGACGCAAGCCGACTATTGAGCAATGTTTTGGTGTGGTTTAGGGGTCCCAAAACAGCGGCATGTACAAAGAAATTCCGGGTTGTCTTTCCCTTATAAGAGTTACCAAATCAAACTTATAAATACATTTAAAATTTTAACAGCCGATTTTACCAGCAATTTAGATGGAAAATCATTTTTTTATTTCCTTTAAATTTCCGTATAAAATTAAAAAAAAAAAATAAAATAATTTTTCACTTAAATTGCTTTCGCGATATTGGCTGTAAATTTTTAAATAACAAGAAAACAATTATTAACCTATTTATAAACTAGTAATAAATTTCATAGTTTTCAAAAATTCATTTCTGCCAGCCAAGCTATCAAAATGGGGCATTTGTGAACAAAAAAGTATCAAAGTATCGAATCTAAAAATTACGAAAAAAGTGTTAAAAATGATACAATTGTATCAAAACGGCAACGCTGCTCGCAATTAATTTTCGAATTCGAGCAGATAAATGATTAAACCAAATTGAGTACCCCCTGGTCTTCTCTTTTAAATGAATTTCCTTGGCCCTTGGCTCCCATATGAAATATTCGCAAAAAACGACAACTCATCCTTCAGGTCGATAAAGTAAATCATTTATTTTGCTGTGCTGTCTATCAGCTAGCCATTAAAATACATATATGTATATATCTTTAGCAACCCACTCAGCTGCTTATAAGTTCAAGGGTAAATGACGTGCTAATGACACAAACATGTCGCATACCTTGAAATCGTGAGTGCGCTTGTTGCTTCTCACTTGCCGCCGCCTGGCTAGCTAAGTGAACTGCGTGCAATGAAAACAAAGTACATATATGTAGATAAATATACATATATGTGCATATATGCAGCTAAAGGTAACAGAAGTGGCAATGAAAAGCAATCATCCAACCAGACCATCGGTGATAGCCGAGCTAGAGGTGCCAGGCGCTACTGTTGGTGTTGATCAGTGCGACCAGATGATCAGAAGAAGCGAAAGCAAAATTCGACAAGTTCAGCGAAACCCATTTTCTTTAAATAAATTTTGAAATTCTTGTAACCAATATACAAGATAACTTCTACATATCGATGGCCCAGGACTACTTCATTTCAACTAGTCGAGTTAATCTATCCTAATTCGAAGGCTTGCCAAATAGTGTCCTAAATTGGATGAACTATCCTAACTTTGTTCTAACTTACCGCTATCAAATAAACTATCCTATCTCAGCTTTTATCGATAAACCACCCTAGTTTTTGTGTCGCGAAATCATTATTTTCTGCAAGTACGCTAATAAATACAATTGAAAAAAGTTTAAAGTACAGTAAAAGTACAGTTTAAAGCAAAGTTCTTAGTGATTTTTTTTTTAACCCGAAAAAAAACTAATAATTTTTTTTTCAGAGAGCTGTCTTTGTAATTTTTGAACGGTTAACAGTAGTTTTGGTAATATAAAAGAATAGTACGAGGTTGACCGGGCTTTGCCCAGAATGCAATAGACTTTTTAAAATTTTCAAGGTTTGGTTATCAAATATGGTCATTTGGATAGCTGTAAAAATAATATTTTGGAAATAAATATAAAAAATGTGGCTTTTGATATCTTATAAAGTAAATAAATCTCTTAATTTCAAAAATAGGTGGCAACCCTATATGTACTGTGGTGGCATATAAAAAAATCCATATTGAAACTAAAAAAATACATATTTTTATTACAAAAACATGGTGACCCTCACCAAAAATATTTTCGGAATAAATTTCTCAAAAATACCTTTCATTTGATATCCATATTGGGATGGTTTAGCTAAATTTTTTAGAATCGAATACATATAAGTGGTAAGTCACAGCGCCTACCAAATTTTTTGAATATACATAAATACATAACCGATGCTCAACAATCTAGCTTGATACAATAGCAAAGCCAAAGCGCTTTAAGCAGAGATGGTAACTGATGGTCATAATTGGCCCCAATGCCTACCCAAAACATTTTTGTTTGAATACATTTTTGTGTAATTAAATTTTTCTTGGTCCTGCCCTGTCACTGAGATAATCAGAAAGATTAGTAGGGTTACTACATACTTAGTTTTAATATCTTATTATTATTTTAAGTAAAAACGGGTAGAAAAATAAACGAAGCTAGTTCTAATGGACTTATTCATAATAAATAAAGTAGGTTTAAAAAGCTTTATAAATTGACGTTTTCATACAATTTTCAATTTATAAACCTTTTGAAAAGCTACTTTATTTTTTATGAAAAAGGCTATAAATCTAGCCTCAAAAATACAAACCTGGTCACACTGGTGCCGACGCGACTACCGCATCAGTGCAGTGTCCTATATAGTGCTGTAGCGGTAAGCTGTTTGTTGCCCGCCTGCTGTTTTTGTTGGAAAAATTTATTTTTGCTTAATTGCGAATTGGCAACAACAAAGGCAAAAGAAAAACATGTTGAAGTGAAAATAAATAAATAAATATTCTGAGAAAATAGTATTTAACGTGTAAAAATAGATAGTATGGCACGTTCGTCTGTCTGCCAAAGTGAGATGTTAATCAGCTGGTTGTGAGTGTTGCAGCAGCAATTTGAGTGATGAGTTTTCGTCCAACGCCAATATGGCCAACACGCTCGCTTGATTTCCACTCAGGCTCGCAGTGATGGAGCTTTGTTTTAGCATTTTATTTTATTATTATGGGCAATGAAAATGTTTGCTTAGCTTAAGGGGGACTCATGAATTTGAAACGAAATTTGTTTATTTTTTTTGTATTTTAAACATCTCAACTGTTTCTGAGAAGACATAGGTTTGAGGAGATGAAATATTTTTGCTGCTGCTGCAATGTTTTCCGACATACATACAAAGCTTCAGTTTTGAGATTCTGTTGAAATGAAAGTTTTTGCACAATTTTCAATGACTCTTTTCAAATAATTTCGTCTTT
>NW_016184133.1:0-5320 GCF_001687245.7 Rhagoletis zephyria | reverse complement strand
CTTAACTAGCCTTGTCGTAGCGCAAGAACAGCGAGGTTTAAAAAAAAAATGTTGAAAAAGGCATGGATTCATCTTTCTAAGTCTAACTAGAGTTGTATTGGTATACAAATTTGGATTTTAAAAGATAAACTTTCATTTTTTTTTTCAATCATTTGCGATTTCCTACTTGTCGAAAAATTCGCAGCTTCCTGATACGTATGCTGCATAAATATGTAAATTTACTAAATTAAACAGCCAACTTTTTACATTGAAAATTCATTCAGCTTCCGTTAATAAAATAGGCAATAACGCAGTAATTAATGAAATTTTGCTTATGAAACATTATTTTAAATGCCTACAAAAACTCCCTCTTCCGCATCGTATTTAAAATAGCCAACTATTCATTAATTCATTTTTACGAACCTCTACCATTAAGTCTATAGCCAAACTTTCCACTCTTTCCCCCGCTGATCAAAAGATGTTGCGTCTAATTGCTTACAGCCAAGTTTTGGCAAAACAACTTTCATTGCAATTAAATTTCAATAGCAGCATAAACTTTATTCATCAAAAGAAAATATGTAAATAAAAAAAATAATAAATAAAAAATTGTAATGAAATGCAAATAAAAAAAGCATGCCTTTGTGGACCATAACTTCATGATTTAAGTTATAAATTTGCGGATTCGTTTTGCATTTTTCACTTTCAATGAATCTAAATTCAATTACCTGTACAAATGCGATTTTATTAGTGTAAGTTTGTATACTAGGGCGGGTAAATTTTTATGGAAGATTTTTTTGACTACGCGTATAGTACAGAAGGATTTTACGTGTAATCCTAAGCAAATTTTCCGAAGAAACTATGAGTGTAAAATCAATTTGGCGTTTACAAAATTGCGAAAATAAGTTTCTTAGCATTTTGCTATAGTGTTTACCACACAGAAGTTCTTAAATTTTATAAAAAAAGTGCTATATTTTTGGTATGACGAATCCATTTCTGCATTTATATTTTTCTTGAAACTTCGACCAGAGGGCTAAACAGTTAAAATTTTCAAATTTTCTTTGAGGTAGTGTGGAATTTTCATAAAATAGGTGCACAGGTTTACACAAAGAAAAGCTTCTGCATATTGAACCAAACCTCTATATCCCTATTTTATTCGACGCGTTGAATACGAATCAGAGGTCCGCTAACCTCCACAACGTAAGTTTCCAGGTCATTTGAGGGTCAAATATATTCAATATTTTTTTTTCTTGTAGCTGAATCCGATTATGGAGGTCCCTTGATTCCTCAAGGTCATTTAGAAGTCAAGCCAAGGTCATCCCAAGATCAAATTAAGAAGAATTGTATTTAATTTTCAGGTTTATTCAATGAATTTTTCCCTACTTGACCTTCAAATGACCTCGAACCTGGCGTGATGGAGGCTAACAGACCTCGGATTCGCATGCAGCGCGTCGAATAACATAGCGATATAGAGGTTTGGTTTTATATGCAGGAACTTTTTTTTTTTGCAAACCTATGTTATTGAGCTAAAATGTAGAAATTCTTGATCAACTTCAAAGCCCAATATCTCAAGGTATATCGATGTGGGTGGGAAATTAAATGTCCTTGTCATTTACATTTTTTCTGTGGCTCTTGCTATCTACTAGGCCTACCTATAGGTAGGGGTAAGAGACGAGAATTTCATGAAAATTTGGGTTTAGTGACCCGTACTACCCCGCTGGTGGGAGTCAGGGTTACGTCGCGATTACATACACTTTTGTAGAGCATTCAATTCTGTAGAAATCCCATCATTGACCATGATTATACCATAAAATGTCTCTGAGCTGTAGAGTTTTGAAAAAAAAAATCTAACTTTACGCGTATTTTAAACGGGAAATCTTTACATGCTTTGGTCGATCACATAATATTAATATTAAGGGCTCAAATTTTCAGGAAATTTTTTTTTTAAGTATTTACCAAAAAATTTCCAGGTGGAGCTAACAGCTTAAATTTCTGGAAAAATAAAACACAGCTAGTATCGTTCATTGTGGTCATTGTGGAATCATATTCGGCTTTCCCACGGCACCGTGAATCAGAGCCAGTTTACACAACGTCTGTACATCATGCGTTTTTTGTACCTTCTCTTTTAAAAAGTTTTCGAAAATCTTCGTGCGTTTACTCGGTGACTTTTGGTTCGCGGCTATTCTTGCGTTTTTTTTTTACATTTAAGCGGCCAATATTTTTCGTCAATTTTTTGTCCTTTTTTTAAGCGGAGGAAATCGCGAACTCAAAGTCAAAATGACCCATCGATATCGCTGATCGTACGTGTATGCCTACATGGATGTTAATTTTTCCGATTTTTACGATCCCGGGATTTTCGGGATGTGATTAGTCCCGGGATTTAGATATTCATTATTTTCAACAACTTAAATCGAAAAAATTGCTTCTATCTCTCCAACCATAAAATAAATAAATAAATGGGTTTGAAACTTACTTTTTTATTTAGGTGGCATTTTTACTTCCTCTCGGAAGTCAGGATTTATTTTAAAGGACTTTGTAATCACAGGTATGATTACTTCCAAAAATTATTTCAAAAATTCAATGCAATGTAGAATAAAAATATGTGTACCAAATGAATGAGGCAATTTCTTTAGAATTTTAAAAACTAAAATTTTTTGGATTCACAAGGATGAATAGGTATCTATCTAAGATATGCATCTATATTTCCTCATGGTTTAAATTAATTTTTTCAACTTCGCAAAAACTTTGAAAGACTAAGAATTAGCTAAAAAGAATATCTAACTCTATGTCTTGTATGCAAAGCTCTTTTAAAATGTCAGTAAATTTTGAAAAAAGAATTGTAAGTTATAGGCAAAAGCCATTCGAATATTAAAATTTGCTGTTATTAAACTGAAAAATATTTTCGAGATAACTAACAACACTCGACAAAAAATGTCATCCTTCTTTTTAAATAATTTAAGCTCCATCATATTATCGCAACTGGTACGTAACGACCCGGCGATGTGCCCATAAAATGATTGATCTTTTTGTTGTATTATTTTCTTGGACATATCAAATATTATTTGAAACATGTCAACTATAATTAAATTATTTTCTTCTTACTTTTTACAGTGTAGTTTAAGCAAGTTGCAACGTTATGTAAAAACCTTAAGAAAATCCTAAAGTATTATGTTTGAGTGGAAAATTCAATACAAATCAGTATACATTTTGAAAAATCAGGACATTAGCGTACTGATTGAAGAAATGAATAAAATCAGTACAAGAGTAGAAAAATCTGTACTGTACTGATAAAATCAGTACGTCTGGCAACCGTAGGTCTAGCGATGAACGACGACAAGACAATGCCATTTCTGGCAACGCACAGAGAAAGCGAAGAAGGAACGACACTGTTGGCTGTTACAACTTTGAAGTAGGGAAATAATTTTTATTAACCTAGACTGTAGTTATATGAACTTTGAGATCAAGCAAAAAGTACATAACTCTCGACAATGAGTGCTCTTTTGGTTCCGATAGGCAATTGAAAAGCAGGAATCTTACTCGACGAACAAAAATTACGCTCTACAAAACTCTCACCACGCGAATCATTCTACATATATGGCATAGCAACGTGGATGATAATGAACAAAACATGAAAAGCATTTCGAGTCTATCGCCCTCTGCACGTACGGGACGTGTAATGAAGGATTTGTAAATCATAGACTTAATAAATGAAATGAAATGAAATGAAATATGAAATACCCAACTCTTAGGGCTTTATAATAAAATGGGCATATGTATGTAGTTCAGCACATAAAAAAAATGATTGCTTTAGCTTGGACATGTCGTACTTTTCGAAGATGATGTTCCGGTGTAAAGATCCTGCGACAATGGAGGGTAGGAAGAATGACGTGGAAATAAATGGTTGAACTTCGCAAAGAAATTGAAAAATTTCGGAAATTTATTGATCTTAATCTAATCTCCCAAATGGTTGTAGTGGCAAAGGAGAATCGATAGAGGAGCTTCACAATAGAGCTGGGATATTATCGATAGTATCGATAGTTGAAAACTGTCGCCGCTATCGATAGTTTTTGAAAACTATCGATGTCGGTTTCAGCGAAACTTTTCTCTTTACATCTCTTAACATTACATTAATTTTTTTATCCAAGAAAACTCACAATACAGTCGGCAAACAAAATTTTAGTTATTGGAAGTTTACCAACTATAAGCTTACACTGAGTTATAGTACTAAATTTTACTATAAAACTGCTTCCACAAATTTTTTATAGAAATTCGAATTAAAAAACTTGAAATTTTAATGATTTTGTAGTTTTTTTTGTAGTGTATTCGTTTTCTTATAATATGGTAAAACTTTAATAATTTCCTTTGTCCGGATTTTGATATGCACCTCCGTATTTGACCTCGATTGAACTTTTACATATACATATGTATGAGTTGCCAATTTAAACGAATATCTTTGTTTTTTTGTTTTGTAGTGTTATAAATGTATTATTATAGCCAATTTCACTTTTTTGCACTTCAAAAGGGACAAACATATGTATATATAATTCAGACGCATAAATTAATTAGTTTATTTTATTATTATAAGAAGTTTTTTTTTGATGCACTCAAATTTAAACAAATTTGTATTATCTCTTTAATCTACAAAGCAATTTATAAATTTTACAAATTTATTAATTATTTAATTTTCAAGCAATTTAGCGTTTCAATTCAATACCTCTCACGACGATAGTACTATCGATACTATCGATGTTTTCAACTATCGTTTNTTTCACAATAGAACTATTCTTCAAGTTAACTAAAAACTACCACATGATCAAGTCAAAATAGCAGCAGAGTAGCTGCCCTTGATTGTAGTTGCGTTGGCATATGAAAAAGTGGAAAAAAGCAACAGCAGTTGTTTATAAGGCGAATTAAACTCAAAGCATCCATTACTGCTCTATATTTTCAATTGCGCGTTATTTGGCAGCAGCTATGTAATATTTAATAGTGGTGATAGTGTGAAGAAAATTTCGCACTTGAGGCGAAAGTCATGCGAGTAAAACAGAATAAACGAAAAAAGTTCACGCAATTAACGCTTAAATGACTACGATTACTCGAAGAAGTCAACTCCATTGCTGTCCCACTGAGACTTTAAAATACATATGTATGTATGTATGTAATGTATTTAAGTCCACCAGCAGCAGCAGCAGTCATTGCACTGCCTACTGCGGAGCAACATATCGATAAGCGGTAGCAACAATATTGCGCACCCTACCGACCCAACATGCCATTTGGCCCGTATATGCAGACATACTTACACCGCTCATATGCAAATAAGCAGCTAGTTACACATACATATGTACAT
>NW_016184132.1:0-5320 GCF_001687245.7 Rhagoletis zephyria | reverse complement strand
TGCTATATTTCGAAAAATTGTTATGCTCTATTTAACTATTATAGTTTGGCGTATCGCTATTTACACATATTTTTTAGTAAAAAATATAATATTTTTCTATTAAATGAGTTTTTTTAATGTATGCATGTAAAGTATATAAATGTGCATATTAGACAAAAGGGATTTTGTTTATCTTTCCAACGATACCAATTTTTTTAAATTCGGTCAGGATTTTTCGAAATACAACCATTTTAAATTTTCGAAAATTCCCCTTTTTCCCTCCATAGCCCCGAAAATATAAGTTTGCACCAAAAAATTGGTATACCATTAAAATTAGAAAAAAATGGTGGACCACGCCCACTTTTTCGTTTTGATCTAGCTAAACGGGCCGTATTCTGCAATTGTTCCTTATGACATACTTTGTTTTTGTTTAAATGTAAAAATATAAAGCATCAGCGTCTTAATTTTAAAAGAGGATTCCATGGTCGGTGTGAGTTAAGCCGTACACAACCTTGTAATCCTAAATGTAAAAGTACAAAGCGCCAGTATTTTATTTCCAAAGCAAAGTAAATAATATTGGCCAATATGCACAACTATGGTCAGATACTAATTTCCAATCAGGTTTCGCCAAATATACATTTCCATCCACTTTGTTTTCAAATTTTCGGGTGAATTTTTTTTCAGGTGAAACTCAGTATAAGGCAAATTGTGTTATTCTACTATGAATTTAAAATGAATTTATATAATACTACGTTTATGCTGCAGAATTCATGAACTCTTCATTTCACGAATTCAATAATGGTTCCGTTTATGCATAATTCGGGATTTCATAAAATGAAGCATTTTTAAAAAGTGGCAGCGCACTAGCGAGAAACTAAACAATAGGGTTGTGGTATTTTCCCCCTTTTTTTGAATATGCAAAAGCCGTTGGTAAATGCTTTGGAGTCTAAAAACGTCATAACCCTAGTAAACAGCTATTTTCCGGACTAGCACTTCACGAATTCGTGAAATGATGGCGAAATTCATGGTTAATTTTCGTGTATAATTGAATTCATGAAATTGTGTTTATGCAGCCAATTTTAACCCAAATTTGTGAAATGATGCCGTGAATTGGCCTACGCATAAACGTAGTATAAGTCTATGAGAACAGTATTTTCACTTTTTTCTGGGGAACTGATGAAACCAAGCTGGATTATATATAGAAAGTAATGCCTCAGTTTTACCTAAATGGCGATTTTAAGCCCTTTTTAATTTGAAGCTGGTGGTCACAGTGGAGCATTTAAAAAAATTAACTTAAAACTGATAGGACTTGGGGTCCGAAGAATCTGAGTTTGCAATTTATTTTAAGCAAAAACGGCCGTTAGGGTGCGCTGTAAAAACATGGAAGGACCATGAAGCGAAATGCAGACAACAAAGTACATCCAGCAGCCGCGACGTTTTTGGTAGAAATAAAAGCTTTTTGCTAAAAAAATAAACGGAAGATTCAGATTCCTTGTACCCAAATACCCCCAGAAAGGTCTTCCGATGGTATAATTATTTGCATTTGAATCACTTTTAAATGCTGTTCTGCTACTACCACTTAAAAAAAAAAACGATTAAAATCGCCAACCTGAGAAATAACTTTACTACATCGGTGGCTGAGTGTAAGATCGACTTATCTCTGCAGGCAGTTCGAAAACGTTATTTCCCAGAAAATTAAAAAAAAAAACGCCCTATTTCAGAATTTGGTTGAAGAACGCCCTATTTTAGAATTTGGTCGAAAAACGCCCTATCTCGGAATTCGGTTCAAAAACGAGCTATCTCGGCTGCCGATTCAAAAACGCCTTATCTCAGTACATTTTTAATATATTTTCGTTTGAGGCAGGACCTTTTTGAACCGACAATTTTTTAAGTTATGAAATCCGAAAAAATAGCCATCTTACAAATGCTTTTATCAAGATAAAAAATGCCCACGCACAAATATTGCCTCTGATAAAATTTTTATTAGGCAATGAAAATGACAGGCGGTAGGCAAAAACTTTTGATTGTGGGCCGTTAAGAAAGCAATTTTAGGTTCTCTCCCTAAAGCTTGACATACAGTTCAATGCGAACGTGAGCGTGAACGTTCGCAAAGGCAAAGAATTCCATTTGTATTCTTAAGGACGCTCACACACATCTGTCAAAATTTGTCGTTCACATGCGAATGCTTTGCGTACGCACACCGTTGAGTGTGAGCTTGAAAAAAGGCATATTATGAATTTTAAATTAGTTTTTATTCTATAATTCTGAAAGATATTTTAATTCTCTATCTTTTCGTGTCTCAACTATAGCAAAAAGTTGAGTAATAACGAAGATATTGGTCAAAATAAAAAGCTCAACTCACGCTCGCATTGAACTATATATCAGGCTTTACAATCCGGACCGGATCAGGTAATTAGAGAATAAGCGAAAAGTTTTCTCTCAAAAACGGAACATAATCCAGAAGTACGAGAACGCAAAAAACTACATTTCGTGCCCAGAATTTGAGAAAAAGCTGATTCGCGTTGTTTTCGTTTTTGTCACTTAAATGCAAACTCTTGGAAATCGCATTTTTGTTTCACAAATTTGGTTTTAACAGCCCTATTCCGCCACACTGACAAAACTCACCACGATGACAATTGATATAAAAATGACATCTGCAGCTTTTTGGTATTCGCAGAAAAATTCAAAAGCTCGAATCATGCCAATTGTAATTTTTACTGTCATCACCTTTTGGGCAGGTGACAAGGCAAAAACATATTATGTTGATGTTATGTTTATGTTGATATAAAAAGTGCGACGATTTAATAAATTTATAAAAAAATATAAAAATGGACTAATTTCAATGGCATAACAAATTTTAGTTATTTGCGCAGCCGTGCTTGTGGAAGACGAGCAGCGCCGGATGCTCCCTACAAAACTGCACATAAAATGGCAGCTGCTCCTGCGTCGTCCGCTCATATTTTGCACGTCTAAGGGCCAGTTACTCAATGTCTGGTTAACACTAATCTGCGGTTAAATATCGTATCGACGTCTTCGGCTCCATACATATAACATTGTGTTGGTAACGTCGATAACGATGTTTAACCTGTAGTTAGTGTCAACCAGACATTGAGTAACCGGCCCTAAAATGTTTATAAATGTTATAAATATACGAATTTATCTATTTCACTCACTTTTCTGGTGTTTCACCGCTCATATTTTTTGAAAATAATAGCGTTGACCAGCTGTTACTACAACAATGAACTTTTCACCATGCATGGTAAGTTGACAAAAGCTTTTCGCTTGTCATTTTTTGTTAGGAATGCCAACGTGCAACGACAATGACATAATCACGACAATGAAGGATGATCAATTGTCATTCTATTGCAAAACCGGCTGTAAGTATATAAAGATTCAAAATACATTCACTAATCCTTAAAAGCACCAAGTAAATACAGGCAACATGTTAACACAAAACAGCTGATATGCACTTTGACACTATCCATTTTTACCCAGACAAAAAGTCCGGGCTGTTTCGGGCAGGAAGAAGAAGACACTTACGATCCAAAACGTTCCAATTTTGCCTCTATAATACCCATTTTGTTCAGTACGGGAATGATTTCTGGGCTATTTTGAGTACCCGCGGGATCCCGCATTGCGTACAGGAAAGACCCTTTTAATTTTGTGGTACTTTCGTCTCCTTTTCGGCACTTTTAGCGGTCCATTTTGAAATTCCAACCCTGTTCTGCAGTATGATGCATTTTCTCTGGAAAAGGCCGAAAAAATGTACGATTTATATTTAACCAAAACTTTAGGAAATGTACAATTTCACATTCTGATGGTAATATTTGATTCTTAATAAAATCAAGTTTTCATATACATGCATGGAAAACCTGGTTAACCACATAAGGGCCGGTTGTTCAATGTCTGGTTATCACTACTTGCCGGTTAAACATCATTATCGACGTTTTCGACATCATGCATATAACATGTGATCGATAAAGCAGTCGTTGTATATAACCAGAGCTTCTACCTCCGATTAGTGCTAATCATACATTGAACAACCAGCCCTAAAACTGCTCTTTCGTTAATTGGTAATTTTAGGATAATCTTAGGGCCGATTTCTCTATCTCCGGTTAACACTAATCCCCCGGTAAACATCGTTACCGACCTTATCGACTCCCTGTTATATGCATGGAGTTAGAACGTCGATAACAATGTTTAACCGGGCAGTTAGTGTTAACCAGAGATGGAGAAACCGGCCATTAGATTAAACAGCTAACTTTTAGATTTGCATATTACATATTTTATATTTTTATTTATATTTTTTAATAAAAATGTATGTAAGCAATACAAAGCGGTGTAAATAGATTATCAATTAAACTGCAAGAAGCTTGACCTATGATTTAGGGCCGGTTGCTCAATGTCTAATTACCACAAATCGGATGTAGAAGCTCTGGTTAAGTACAACGACTGCTTTATCGATCACCTTTCTTGCCCACACATGGGCGCATTTGCCTTAGGGCCGGTTGCTCAAAGCCTGGTTGACACTAATCCCCCTGTTAAACATTGTTATCGACGTTACCGACACCGTGTTGTATGTATGTATTGTAATTCTAAGAAGAAATGCAGGGTTGACGGCTGTCAAATGGGTCACAACCCACTTTTGCATACCAAACGCAAAACCGGTGTTGACAGTCATTCGAAAACAGCCAAAAAATTAGACGTCACAAATGAGACGGCCTCATCAGTTCTATGTCACCTAAGGTTGCAAACAGAGTGGAAGCGAAGCCGAAGACGAAGATGAAGACGAAGCCGAAGACGAATTGCTTGCGTTGCGGGCAAGCNCATTGTTATCGACGTTACCGACACCGTGTTGTATGTATGTATTGTAATTCTAAGAAGAAATGCAGCCAAAAAATTAGACGTCACAAATGAGACGGCCTCATCAGTTCTATGTCACCTAAAGGATGGTAAACAACGCACACTCTTTCGTTATATACCTGTGACGTAGTTCGGCAAATGCGGGGTGGTGAAAACGTAAGCCTTCACTGATGGAGGGTGGGTCGGTGTGCACACTGATTAAGCGTAGTTTAGCAAACGAGTTGGGTTTGGATGGTCCTCAGAAAGAGCTTTGTCTACAATGCACTGGTAGTATAACCCAAAATGAAAAAAAATCGAAAGCAATCAGAGTGAAAATATCTTCGCAGAATAGAGGGGCTCGAGGCTTCTATCTGGAGAATGCTCGAACAGTGGCGAAATTAAACTTGCCACTACAAACTCTTGAACAGAAAGATTTATGAGATCACGAATCTCAAAGGAAGACGAACGCTCTCTACGAATCATGGAGTCTACAACGAAA
>NW_016184131.1:0-5320 GCF_001687245.7 Rhagoletis zephyria | reverse complement strand
TTAATGTTCGGCTCCGCCCGAACTTAGACTTTCTTACTTGTTAATTATATTTTTTTTTTGTATACATATACAACGAAATTTTCGGGTTTAAGAAAGTATAAGTTCTCTTGTAGCCTTCACAACGATAGCAATTGTTTAAAAATCGGTCAGTAATTTTTTTGTTTAAAATATTTTTCTTTATAAAACAAAGGCATTTTTTGCACGAAGTATACAAATATGCACACCGGAAGAAGGCGGTTCAATCGCCTTTACAACGATACCAAATTCCTAAAAATCGGTTAGTAATTTCATTGTTAATTTTTTGTTTTTTATAAAAAAAGGTATTTTTTCCGTTGAAGTGTTTTTTCTCAAATTTTTATATACGAAGTATACAAATACGCATATCAGAATAAAGAAGATTTGATCGCGTTAACAACAATATCAATTTTTAAAAAATCGGTTAGTAATTTATTTGTTTAAAATATATATATTTTTTTAAGATATTTTTTCCTTTGAAATGTTTTTTCTCAAACTTTTACATTCAAAGTATAGAAATATGCATATCAGAAGAGAAGAAGGGGGTCCAATCACGTTTACAACAGTACCAGCTTTTTAAAAATCAGTTAACAATTTTTTGAAATATAAGGTTTTTAATTTTTCGAAGACCCGACTTTCGCCCCCTTATAGCAACTGTAATATAAGTTTGCAAAGAAAAAGTTATAAAAATTTAAATAAGAGCAAAAGGCGGTCTACGACTGTATTTTTAGTTATTTACATATAATAATAAAAAATAATTTTTTACCAAAGAACATATTTCGAAATTCGAAGGCCTATATATCGATTTTGGCGGCTAACTTCGAAAAATGGAGAAGTTATTTTTTTACCTATGACTCAATCTCTTAAAAAAAATTGGTTTGGTCCAATACGCAGCGGAGTGCTGTACAGTGTAATGATTCTAGTATCTTCATTTACGTATATTGTAACTATCAATATCTTATAAAGAGAAGTTTAAAATTTTTTTATCTAAAACTAATTAAGTTAGAAGGACGAAATTCGAGAATGTGGTAGTTTACGTGTTAGTCATTCACATATATTTTTTTCAAAAATAAATATTGGAAATTTCCAAGAATATTCAAGGATAAAGTTTTAAAAGGACATATTCGACATTTATTCGTCCTGGTGAAACAAAAAATTAATTTTGTTTTTAATTCTACAGAATTTTTTCTTTTAACTGATACCCATATTGTTACTCTACAATTCACCAAATCTTTTAAATAATTTTTTTATTCAGTCATATCCTGGAAATATCAATGTCCTTTAAAAAAAATCCTGACGTCAGAGAGAAAAATTAAATACGCAGTTTTACTATATTTGGCTCCTAGTTTTGTGAATTCATTTTTTCGTGTGTTTTAAAAATTTTTGGTTTTTGTCGCACGGTGAAATACATGGAAAACTTTGGGCGCTTTGAGCGACCTCTTAATATTTTTTGATTTCAAAATAAAAAATATGGGTTTACTTTTTTCGGTTTAGAACAATCTTAGGGGGTGAGAACATAAAAATTCCGATTTTACTTTTTCACATGCATTTTTGGAACACCCTAGTATACATACAAACTAAATTAAAAAATACTCTTCCGGTTTCGTTTAAAAGAACAGAAAATAGTGATTGACAATGGCACAGTTTTGGCATTAAGTATCTAAATTATCTTGATATTTGCTTCATATTATGTGTATGGATATTCATTTACAGCTATGTTCATAAGATTTTACAAGCGAGTATTCATGAATTAATCGTACCATACAAATTACATACAGTCACTCTCAAAAGGATTTGTAATTTAGTCTTTTCACAATATTCAAAAAGTTTTCCAAAAATCTTTCTCTATAATTTTCATTTAAAATATAACTCATTCTATAACAAAAACCGCATAAATCATTTTTGCAAACTTTGTATAAAATTCATAAAATTAATCAAGCTTTAAAAAATGTTCATCAAATTTCAAAGTTTTTAATCAGATTAAAAAAATGCAGTTTTGTAGCCCGTTCAATTTCAGTGATAAGGTGGAAGTTTCAAGTAGATAGAAATTACCGTTGATTTATTAGAATTTTTTTTTGTCGACGGTGTTAAAACTTGCACTTTATGTATTATACTGAAAGGCAGCTAAATTTTCTTTTGTGTCTGTGCATTCATTGAATGATTCAATAGCTGAATATCCTTCTAAAATGCATGCATTGTTGGATGTAGTTGACTTATTTGGTTTAGAAGTTCACCAAGCAAACCTGTATCCTCACTATTGTCCTCGCTTTCTATTGTAACCATGGGTCGGATTTGCCTCATTTTAGCCCCTCGCTTTCTCGTTAGTTTGCTCTGAGCTTGCGCAACTCACGAGCAGCGTTGCCGTTTTGCTTACATTTAAGCAAAATTGCCTAAGTTTTTCCTGCGTGTTAAAATGTTAACCTTTTCTTCGTTTTGCTAAATATTTTTATCTAAATAGTCAAAATGTATTTTTTGTTATTTTATGGCCTTATAACAATTATATTCAACAGTTTTATTGAGCTCGAGGCCATTTTTTCAAAAAATAAAAATTATTATTTCCACAATAGCTTTTCATTTCAGAACGGCCTCGAGCTCAATAAAATTATTGAATATAACTAGTCAAAACGGATAATTTTCCTCAAAAATTCATAGTCAGAAGAGTTACTATTTCAATAAATTTTTCAAATTTATTTTAGGGAGACTGTCATCCAGATCCCACATAAAGTTCCAGCAAATGTTGCTCTACGCAATTCCCAGTCTGCGGTCGTATTTTCAAACCTCCGAGTTTACTACTGCCATGAAGTCGCTTCTCATAAAACCATTTGCCGGAGTATGTATTGAAAGCCTGAAAGAATGTGTAATAGTTTTCAAATTTAGCAACTGTTAGGCCAGATTTCAGATGGCCTAATTAAGTAGAGATTGTTGATTAATTTTCACTATTCATTTTCAGATCATACATTTAGTCTGCACTTAAATGGCCAATTTTGCTATTATTTGCATTACCAACCGCGCTAGAGTGCGGACGTGTTTTGCTTCGGCTCTTGCTTTTTGACTTGAAGATGAAACCAAAGACGATATCTACGCGCCAATTGATAAGTATTATGTCAATTTATTTCTTTAGCTTTCGGTGCTAATATTGCACCCTCATCAGAATTATAAAAAATCTGTATATTAGCACAGATTTATATATGTGTGTTTAACGCAAATTAAGCTGCGGCACCATGGATTGTCCATCTTATTATACACACATATATGTCTCCGCAACTTGGTCAAATTGGCGGTATGTTTACCCTGTTTCTTATGGGAGTAGCACGTAATAATTGTAAATCTTCCGGCAACTTACTTACTACTTGCTTTTTGGTTTGTTAGTGGTTTTTAATATGGACTCTTGCGGAAAGTGTGGCAAATCATTTGCGCGAAATGATACTTTAATTGTGCCGTGCAGTGGTTTTTGTCAAAAACAATTTCACCGTACTTGCTGTGTGGGCCAAATATCAGAATATGATGACAGGCTATTTAACCAGAATAAGCATATCTGCTATCTTTGCCCTGAGTGTTTGTTATTGCCTGCAAAATTAACAAGGTCTTTGGAGTCTTTCATGGCTACGCATAAAAATGGCTTAGACTCTATTGTAACCACAATAATGGGCCAATTTGGTGAAATTCAAAAAGAAATACATAATAAATCTAAAAAACTGTGAACACAACAAAAATGTTTCATCATGTTTAAAAACTTTATGTACAGAATTCGGTTCCCTAAAGGATGTTGTTGCTAATTCTAAATCAACTGCTAAGATGAACAACAACAAGAAAAAGTTAAACCGTTTTCCTGACCTACGGAGAGCGATGCCACCAACCTCGGCTATGGAAAATGTTTCACACTCTCAAACTGACATGGTTGCTAAATCGTCGGTTCTGTCATTGGCTGAACCTTCGGCTTTTGAGAGTTCTGCGATTGTTAACAATGCACCCTCACTTACTCCAGCTGAGGCGGATAATAATGATACTTCGGATGCTTTGCCGTCGGTTTCTCAACAAATGCGAACTGCATTATCAGCTAATATGATAACAGCAAACAATGCTTCTTCATCTTCTCCTGCTGACGTGAATAATGTCACTTCTGTCGCTGTGTCATCAGCTTCTAAACAAATGCCGACTGCGTTATCAACTGCATTGGCTACGGTTACTAAAACATCTTCACCTTCCACTGCTGTTGTAAATGCTACTCACAATGCTTTGCCATCTGCATCTAAACAACTGCCAACTGCTTCGTCAGATATATTAAATGCTTCTACCCAGCCGCAACTCGGGGCTGATTGGATTACTGTGCCGCGAAAGAAAGTGCCCAAGCGGAGAAATGTCGTGGTTGGCCGTAATGAAAATAATGATCTGGGAGTATTTTCGCGTTTTAAGTGGCTCCATTTATCATCGTTCAAGCCAACGGTTTCGGAAGTCGATATTATTAATTACGTGTCGAATCAAGTCATCGTTGATAAGCAACAAATTGCCTGCTATAAACTGGTAAAGAAGGATACAAATGAGACAGCCCTTAAATATATCAACTTCAAATTGGGAGTTCCTGAACATGTATATTTTAATTTGCTGAAGCCAGAAATCTGGCCAACAAATGTTAATATTCGACAGTTCCGTTTTTTTCAAAAACAGGGAGGGCAACTGCCCCCGGCATAGTTGCTTCTCCCAGGCCGAACAAGCACATTAAACTCTATTTTGAAAACGCCTCTGGACTCCGGACTAAGGCCGATACTGTCCGAATGCTAAGTGCGCACTTGGAGTATGATATTTTTGTTATCGTTGAGACTTGGCTCAATGCAAATTTTTTCGATGCGGAGTTTTTCGACCCGAATCAGTACGATGTCTTTCGTAAAGACAGAGATCCCATTAAAACCGGATGTAGCCGAGGTGGGGGAGTTTTGATTGTGGCCCGTACTAATCTCCAAGCTTCGTTTCTACCTCTTCAAAATGAAGACACTATCATCGATCAACTTTGTGTTCGTGTCAGTGGTTCCCTTGGATTGCTGTATATTTGCGCCTCTTATATACCTCCACTTAGCTGTGCTAACTTATACATGTCGCATGTTGACAATGTGTTAGCTATTCATCGTAATATTGGGGACAACCAACTTTGTGTGCTTGGAGATTTCAACTTAAGCAATGTAAGCTGGNATTCATCGTAATATTGGGGACAACCAACTTTGTGTGCTTGGAGATTTCAACTTAAGCAATGTAAGCTGGTCATTTTTCGATAATAATTTATTCTTGACTCCCTCAAATGTACAAAGTTCTG
>NW_016184130.1:0-5321 GCF_001687245.7 Rhagoletis zephyria | reverse complement strand
TCAAGCTGTGAAGTTGTACTTTATTGTGCTCTAATTTTGGCTTTCTACTTACTAAGTTTATTGTGCTAATTCTATGTTAAAGTAGTGATAGAGTGATAATTGAAGCTAAGTGAAAGTTATTGGTTTTATATTAAAGTAAATTAAATTAAATTTCATTAGCATACATTCTAATTTTGCCGAGTCATTTGTTGCTATCATTGTTGTTGTATTCTTTGTAGTTAACTGAATTCATTTTGTTTTTGCACATTTGTTCTACTCATTTTGTTTACTTCTTCTAGTAATTCTTGGCACAGTTGTTTGCGTTGCGTTTATTAAGTGTCATAAGTACAGTGATACTCAAACTTTTCGCTACATTTACTTAAAGCTATTTACATCAGCTCCTTAATTTTTATAGTTTATTTGGTTTGTCTTTTATTAACGAGTGTATTACATAGATCTTTCAATATGAAGTGCGATGCTGATACTTGCCAAATTAAAAGCGATTCTGAACGCTACTTATCGGGCTGGCTGTGTGATGGTATTTACCATCTGAAATGTGCTGGTTTTACGGGAAGAGTTCTGGCCGCTATTAATGATGGCAAGGGCCTTCGCTGGTCTTGCGTAAAGTGCAGGTCAACCGAAGTTGATCTTTTCAAGCTATTTAGGCAAACCAGAAATGGTTTTACAGAAATAGGAAGATAATTGTGGGTACTGACAGAAAACATAAGCATTATGAAAATATGTTTAAAATCATTCAAATGCTTAGATACCTTGCAATCTGTTAAGGATATCCGTGTGTCTAAACGTAAGCGTCTTCATAGTCGATCTAAGGAAATTACTGCCGTTGCACTGACAGAATAATCTTCCGACGGACTTAATGAATGTATCGTCTCCGTATCCTACAGCATCAGAATCCTCAGCCTCAAAAGACTCGTGTAACGAAATCTGCTTCGGATAATAAAGAGCCTGAAGTATCTTCCCCTTCCCCATTGGAGTTGGCATCATCTTCAAAGCCTCCACCGCCTTCCTTATCCTCAACTACTAACGCGCGTAACTCAACCCCCTCCGCCGGTACTCCAGTCTGTACAAGGCAGACAATTTAAATTTAATTACCAAAGAAATATTGCTTCATTTAAAATTGACGTAAATTTAGATAATTTTATGCGCTGCTTAGTAGTTCTTTTTGACCCCCGGAGCTTTCGTTCGTTAATTCGAATATAGGCCCAAAAAAGTAAATAACTTAGCTAATATTCCCCGTCATAACACTGAATCAAAAAACTAATTATTAAATCTGCTTTAAGTATTTATTACCAAAATGCTAAGAGGCTTAAATACTAAATTAAAGAACTTTACTTTAAAGGCCTTGATGTAGTTATAATATTCTTTTCTTTTACTGAAACTTAGCTGAAACTCACATTTTCAATTCAGAGATTCTTCAAGTAATTATCATATCTATAGACAAGATAGAGAGGACAGAATCGGCGGTGGCGTACTCTTCGCTGTAGGACTCTTCAATACCATCTGAAGAAGTTAGTCTTCCACACATTGATTCAGTAGAATTCAAATGCATTCGTGTACAGGCTGAAAAGGGTCTATTTACTTAGCTCTATGCTATATCCCTCCGTCGATCTGACACATCTCTTTACTGAAATCAGTTAATTTACTGACTAAACCCTGTGATTCAATGACTGTGTTGGGTGATTTTAAATTACCAAGCAATACATGGAACATCATTGACAATGATATTGTACCTTTCACGTCTAGTGCGTGCAACAACGTATTTTTAGAGGAGATGGCTGAACTCTGCCTAACTCAGGTTAATGTACTTCACAATAAGTTTGGTAAAGTATTAGATATTGTTTATGTTGATGATGCATCTAAGTCGGTTGTAAATAAGCATGATCCACTAGTTTTGCCCGAAGATGTCTACCACCCTGCTATGGAGGTATCTTACGAAGTTATAAGTGATGGTCAAAATTGCAGTACCCAAGCATACGAATATTTGCTTTCGAAAGCCAACTTTAAAAAGCTTAACAAATAACTGTTTAAATTGTGGCCTGCATATAAAGAAAATATTGAACAAAGCGTTGCACTTTTTAACTTTACTTTACATAAATTATTTGAAAAGCATGTGCCTAAACGCATGTGTGTTACTGAAGAACAAACACAGTTATGGTTCACTAAAGAACCGAGAAATTTTAATAACAGAAAGTCGCGTTATTTTAGATTGAAAAGCATGTGCCTAAACGCATGTGTGTTACTGAAGAACAAACACAGTTATGGTTCACTAAAGAACTGAGAAATTTTAATAGCAGAAAGTCGCGTTATTTTAGATTACACAAAAAACGGTTTACACCCATACTATGTTAAATACTCACTTTTGCGTCATAAGTTTTTTGAACTTAACAAAAAGTGTTATAAAGCTTACTTGAGTAAAATCAAACGGCGTATGATATATAACCCCAAATCATTTTATGACTTCGCAAACTCCAAGCGAAATGTACGTGGGTCTCCTTCCGCAATGAAGTATCAAAATACCGTCTCTAGTGATAATCAAACAATTTCTAACATGTTCGCTCAGTTTTTAAATCCAATTATTCCATTAACTCACATGCTAACATTGACTATCCTTTTAAACTATGTCCAATGAACTCAATAAATATCCCAGTAATATCTCCCGATGATGTAGTAGTTTATTTGAAATCCTTAAAGCAGTCCTTCAGTTATGGTCCTGACCAGATCCCTACTTGTTTATTTATAAGAATAATTGTTCTGATTATCTCTATGAGCCGTTAACAGCGTTATTTAATTTATCTCTTAAAGTGGGCGTTTTCGAACTATATGGAAGGAATCGTTCATAACAACGTTACATACAAGCGGTAGCAGATCTTCAGTGGAGAACTACCGGTGAATAGCTAAGCTTTCTGCAATTCTTAAATTATTTGAAGCAATTATAACAAATCAGTTGACGCATTCTATCTCTTCTAGCATTTCATATAGTCAACATGGATTTTGCAAGGGCAAATCAACTTCTACAAATTTACTTGAATTAACATCCTATATCTCAAAAGCATTTAGTGAAAGCAAAACTGTTGATGTTATATATACATACTGACTTCAGTAAAGCATTTGACAAAAAGCGCCACTCGTTGCTCATCTACAAACTTGATCTTCTTGGTCTTCGACCTAATTTTCTACGTTGGATCTCTTCATACCTCTATGATAGATTACAAAGGGTAATGTTTAAAAATACTATCTCTGACGTCATTGGTGTTACTTCAGGAGTCCCTCAAGGTAGCCACCTAGGCCCGGTTCTGTTCTTGCTTTTTATACACGATATTTCTACAGATATACAATTTTCCAAAATGTTAATGTATGCAGATGATGTAAAGCTTTATAAATCATACGTTTCAATTAAAGAAAGGTCTTTGCTGCAATCAGACTTAGACAGCACCCCTCTACCAATGGGGTGCTGTATGTTTCCAATGGGATGCCTGTAAAAAATAACTGCAACTAACTTTTTAGTGGACTTTATTTTGACTATGACTACGTGCCAATTACTTTAATCCTATTTTAAGGTTGTTTAAAAGGTTAAATAACATCAAGTTAAGGAACTTAATATCCTTATTTAACGAATCTTTAAATCAATAAATATTTTTTTCTTTTTAGTTATTGTAATAAAACGTTTGCTAGATCAAATTCCTAGCTTCAAAGTGTCAAAAACACGGGTTTCGCGATATTTGAAGTTATATTATGAAAAAAATTTTTTTTTCTCATTTCTAATTAGGGCGTCATTTAGTATTACTCTTCCCCTTTAAATTTCATTTTTGTTTGTTGCGATTCGATATTTCTATCTCGTGATATACTTGTTTAATGTGCAGTACTTTGGTATTAGTTCGTAAGCATGAATCATGTGTAGAGGCTATTAAATCGTTATGAGCGAAAAAGTTTTGAATATTGTTCATTTTTTTACTTTAATACACCAATGTATCAGATCGACCAGGGATATAGCATAGAGCTAAGTAAATAGACCCTTTTCAGCCTGTACACGAATGCATTTGAATTCTACTGAATCAATGTGTGGAAGACTAACTTCTTCAGATGGTATTGAAGAGTCTACAGCGAAGAGTACGCCACCGCCGATTCTGTCCTCTCTATCTTGTCTATAGATATGATAATTACTTGGAAGAATCTCTGAATTGAAAATGTGAGTTTCAGCTAAGTTTCAGTAAAAGAAAAAATATTATAACTACATACAAGGCCTTTAAAGTACAAGTTCGTTAATTTAGTATTTAAGCCTCTTACATTTTGGTAATAAATACTTAAAGCAGATTTAATAATTNTAATTAGTTTTTTGATTCAGTGTTATGACGGGGAATATTAGCTAAGTTATTTACTTTTTTGGGCCTATATTCGAATTAACGAACGAAAGCTCCGGGGGAAAAAAAGAACTACTAAGCAGCGCATTAAAATTATCTAAATTTACGTCAATTTTAAATGAAGCAATATTTCTTTCGTAATTAAATTTAATTGTCTGCCTTGTACCAGACTGGAGTACCGGCGGAGGGGGTTGAGTTACTGCGCTAGTAGTTGAGGATAAGGAAGGCGGTGGAGACTTTGAATATGATGCCAATACTCCAATGGGGGAAGGGGAAGATACTTCAGGCTCTTTATTATCCGAAGCAGATTTCGTTACACGATCTTTTGAGGCTGAGGATTCTGATGCTGTAGGATACGGAGACGATAAATTCATTAAGTCCGTCGGAAGATTATTCTGTCGTGCAACGGCAGTAATTTCCTTAGATGGACCATGAAGACGCTTACGTTTAGACACACGGATATCCTTAACAGATTGCAAGGTATCTAAGCATTTGAATGATTTTAAACATATTTTCATAATGCTTATATTTTTCTGTCAGTACCCACAATTCTCTTCCTATTTCTGTAAAACCATTTCTGGTTTGCCTAAATAGCTTGAAAAGATCAACTTCGGTTGACCTGCACTTTACGCAAGACCATCGAAGGCCCTAGCCATCATTAATAGCGGCCAGAACTCTTCCCGTCAAACCAGCACATTTCAGATGGTAAATACCATCACACAGCCAGCACGATAAGTAGCGTTCAGAATCGCTTTTAATTTGGCAAGTATCAACATCGCACTTCATATTGAAAGATTTATGTAATACACTCGTTATAAAAATTAAGGAGCTGATGTAAATAGCTTTAAGTAAATGTAGCGAACAGTAATTATGAACGTTAATAAACGCAACGCAAACCGCTGTGACAAGAATTTCTAGAAGAAGTAAACAAAATGAGTAGAACAAATGTGCAAAAACAAAATG
>NW_016184129.1:0-5322 GCF_001687245.7 Rhagoletis zephyria | reverse complement strand
TGGTGCTTTAAGCACTAGATTTAGTGCTTTTTGAAAATAAAAACGCCAACAAAAATTATTTAGTGCCTAGTGCCTAGNTAGTTGCCAACTTGGTGCTTTAAGCACTAGATTTAGTGCTTTTTGAAAATAAAAACGCCAACAAAAATTATTTAGTGCCTAGTGCCTAGTTTTTTACTGCTTTTTTTCTGAACTAAAATTACTTCGAGATAGTTAAAACCTGAAATAGTTTGAAATATTTAAAGCTGTGGCAGCACTGAATTTACAAGAATCTATAAATTTAAATGGACTAAAATACAACCATGATCGATAAAAAGCTGAAGTTGCAGACCCACCTTGTTAAATTTTATTCGCGTTGAAAATACTTGTACGCAAGTAAGTTAAGTTTTTCTTTTTTTCTTTTCTAATTATTTATTTATTTGTACAAAGTTGAATACAAATCTGGCCTCACAATTGCTCTAGCACTAGAACTTAGAGATATCCTAACCTCAAAGTGCCAAAAACACGGTTTTTAGCGATATTGAGGTTATGTTATGAAAACGGTATCCCTTGATTCAAAAAAAATTTGTGCTTTTAGTGTGTTAAAACGCTTTTTTCCAAGTTTTTGGTGCTTTTTGAAGATCAAAAGATGGCAAGACTGCGCGCAAGTTTATAAGTGTCAAGCGTATTACCCTGTTTAACATAAAGAAACAAAGTGGGTGCATTTATCTATTGAAAATTAACTGAAACGAACCTTTAAACCTTTATAGAAAGTGGTTCGGTTTTCGGTTGGGATCATTTGTGGAAAATTTCGGTTCGGTTAATGGTTCAGTTAATTAATAGAAAAAAGCGGTTTTCCGGTCCAAACCCGGTTCGGTTCAAAACCGGTTCACGTCCCTGGATTAAACTGGTAAATAGTTAATTCGTTAAATATAATAGACTTTAATATTTTCTCTAAGGACATTTTTACCTATATATACACATAACCCATTTATCTTTCTTTCGTTTGTTAGGCGGACAGGTTCTCAAGAAGTTCTGCACCAATTTTTTGAAATCTTGGACACCTTCGTATTTCAGACTTTCCAAGGTTGGTTTTAGACTAAAAATAATTTCGCTAAGAGCGTGGCACCTCCCAAACAAAACTCTATTGTATGTAATAAAAAATACCGGAAATGAGTCTATAGAAAGGTTAAATGAAGATCTTGAAGACCAAATGGATGCTGGTCAATGGTAAATTCAACCAAAATATTGTTATGAATAATGAACCTAGGGAGAAAGTAGACTAAATTAAGTATCTAGGAGTTAAACTTGTTTCAAATCTTAAATTCTATTTGCATACCGATTATAGCTGCAAAAACAATTGCAAAAAAGATTACCCAAAAAATGTCACCTATGTATTATCTATGCAATAAATATTTACAACACGATGGTAAAACTGCGTTTTCAATGCTAGTTATACTTTCTTTACTAATAATACGGTGCTACAAAAAAGTTATAAAATCTGCTATATGCGTTTTTCTTAAACTCTTTAAGCACCATCTGGAAAGTTTTTGATCGGACAAGAACCACGCTCATCACCCACGTACTGGAATTTTCAAAAAACTCAAAGCTAGCTCTATTTTATGGGGAGTGGAATTCGTCCGATTTAAAAAAAAAATCAATGCAGTGCTTAAGGAGGGAGGGTTCTAGAACTATACGGAAGCATACATATGTTAGTGATTGGCCGAGCTTCAACTCGTTTTTGCGGCGTGCGCCTTGATGTTGTTACACAAAGGGGAGGGACCTGTACACAAGGGGAGGGTTAGTAGAAATACACTCAGAGGTTGCCATTGCCGAGAAGACCGAGAGACGACCGTGGGTGGACCGGCATTAGAAAAAAACATGTTTGCTTTTATTTTTAATGTAAATCAACGTGTTGTATTGAATTAATTATGCTTTATATTTATGTTTAGAACAAAAACCAATAATAAATATGAAGGGATATCTAAATTCCGAGATATGCTTTGTGGCCGATGTATATCCATATTTCATTTCATTATCATTTCATTTCTTTTATTATAAAATATAACATTAACACAATAAGATCCCAATGATCTTTTATAGTACAACTGTAACTTATGATTAAGAATTAAAATAAGTTAATGTTTAACATTAAGTAATATATAAGACAAAAACAGGAACAACAAAAACTTACAAAACTCTATAGAGAGAAAAACATAAGAATAATGTATTGATTAAACCATGCGTAACTAGATAGCGAGCGTCAGAGGAAGGGGTATAACTTTGGATATGACATAGCATTTTAACGGAAATAAGAATATAAAACACTCTTAAAGTTGCTTATGTTCAAACTATTACGAATAAGAGATGGAATCGAGTTCCTGATGTTAGATAATTATAGTTGGGTATAAACAATTCCGTTAGGCGTTAGATTAATTCCAAGTAACACATAAAATAATAATAATAATAGATTGGCGCTTACACATATGTTAGTGTTTGGCCGAGCTTCTCCTCCGACTTGTGGCGTGCGCCTTGATGTTGTCACACAAAGCGGAGGGACCTACAGTTTTACGCCGACTCCGAACGGCGATTGTATTTTTATGAGAAGCTGTTTTTCATGGCAGACATACACTCGGAGGTTTGCCATTGCCTGCCGACGGACGATCGCTGTTAAGAAAAAACCTTTTTTCTATATTTTTGCGATGTTGCTTTGACCAGGGTTTGAACCCGGGTGCTGCGGAGTGGAAGCGCGCACTGCTTACCACTACACCACAGCGGCCAAGTAACATATTATAGGCAATATTAATTGAATGGCGACTTTACGCCTAATGCACACCGATGTAAAAGTATCAGACATTATTAAATTACGCAGAGTATATGATCAACGCAGGTTAAATTAGTGTTTATAACAAAACCAAGGTTAGCTACTTTTGATACAAACTTAAGGGACTATCACCAATGTATAGAGAAGGCATCAGATTATGTACAATTAATATTTCTTCTACATACTGGTAAAACAAATGATTTTTCACTATTAAGACATAGAACGTTTCTCACAGACCATGAAGATATAGACCATTGATTCTCAATTTGGTCCAGGTGGACCCCCAGGGGTGCACGGGAGACACGATGGAGGTCTACGTTGGCGTTAAAAAAATATGGGGGTCCATGAGTTGTAAGTGGGGGTCAACGAAAATTTATCTGGTTCCGATAGTAAAGAACCAAAACGTTTACTTCATAGCCTCTTTCCTATATTAAAATTTTTGCACTGCTGCACTTACCGTCACTTTATGATACTGAATGCTTGCTTAATTCCATCACTGAGACCGGACTCACACAGTGTCGAATTTTCACGGATGACTCCAAAACTGACTCTGGGGTCTGTTTCGAAGTTAATGGGGATAAGATTCACTTTTCTGTAGGGGAATATGCTTCGGTCTTCCAGGCTGGGGTATTTGCAGTCCTCAAAGCCATGGACTACCACATAGGTGGAGGGGAAGGAGTTTACATGTCTGCAGTCATAACCAAGCTGCATTTAAAGCATTGACCAGCCCTCTAACTACTTCCAAACTATTTCGGCAATGCAAGTCTCGACTAAATTATGGTGGTAAACATAACGAGCTTGCCAGGGTGTCAGGTTACTCAGGAGTTCCTGGTAATGAGACATATGACCATTTGGCCAGAATTGGCTCAGACCAGACATTCCTCGGTCCGCTACCAGTTTTAGCATACCAACTTTCGGCCATCGAAGCAACTATCAGAAACTGAGTAAATACTGGTAAAAACAGGCTGGAAAGTATCGAGGGGATGCAGGTGGGAAAAACTTATGCAGCCTTCAATCTCAGGAGGTCTATCTAGTATTCTTCTCTCCCTGAGCAGACGCCACGCAGAAAACTTGTTGGACTGCTGACTGGTCATTTCACGTGGCACAAACACCTGACTGTGACAGGCATAAATGACAAGTGGATTTGCCCATCCTGCCTTGAAGAGGCTTGGTTGGTTGTTTGTCATCGATTTGTTTACTCATGCTTTTCTCTATTGTAGCTCTATATTATAGCTCGATAATGCCAAACTGAAATTTTCTTGTGTACGAGTGTGAGCACTTGTAAGTAGGCACGTCATTTATCCAACTACATACGAATATGTCCTGAATTGTATGTAAGATTGTATGTAAGAATGATGCTATATTTGGTAAAGTACAATTATTATTCATAAATAGTCACTAGTATGGCTTAACTCTAGTGTGCAGCACCAAATTAATTAGTATAATGCTGGGTATTAGAGGTATATTGATTTACTTTTTGTTGACGAAGATCTTTTTATACAAATCCATGGATAGTTTTATATACAAGGACCTTTGTAATACAAAGTCCGGTATAATCTGAAGGTTTGGTTTATTAAACTGAAATGGGAAGTAATAAGAAGGTGTCTGTGTTCTTTTATATCCAAGATACTGGAACACCTTTCAAACAAATACATATGTATTATATTCAGTTTACGTAAGTGTCGATTGTTTACTTGGAGCAGCCGGACGCATTGGCTTGCACTTCAGCGCTGTTGTTTTTTTTTTGTTATTTTAGTAAACTAATGTTATTTTAATTATTATTCATATTAGCCCAATTTAATAAATAAACAATTTAAAAATATTATTATTTGTTATACCTTATTTATTTATATATCTTTCAGCCTACTCGGGTACCCCGATTGGACTATTCGTGTACATTTTTTCAAATTAAAAATTTTCTTTGCCGAAAAGAAATATAAGATATTTTTAATGTATTTCTCCATGTAAAATCAACCAAATCATGGAGATCCGCGATGAGTTTAAAAAATTTGATACAATATGGGTCGATGCGTACTTGGGTGCCCGGTTGGACACACAAGGGTTAAATGTTATATTTGTAGAGTTAAAGCATGGAAATAAATATTGTTAGAAAGGTATGCAAAAGCTTCCATTACCTTTAATTGATGGTAAATAAAAATTAAATTTGTAGTTCCCACTTAAAGACTTTTTTATGTAGGTATTTATAATTCATGTACTAAATTAAAATTTCAAAACATACTTTTCCTCTAATTGTTTAATTGTATGCAGATTATATTTATCCATAATGCCAGTTGCTGTTTATATTGGTATTGCATAATTTATGTTTTCGTTTATTCGCTTTTCAGTAATTGTGAGCTTACTTACATACATACTTATCGATAAGACTTAGTCAATATTTAAGATCAAATTAGATATACACACTTATGTATCAATATTATATACAAATCTTTGCATATAACGACATGTAACTATGTAGACGTAACAGGAAATTTCCAAAAGTTGAAATATGCACATGCATACTT
>NW_016184128.1:0-5322 GCF_001687245.7 Rhagoletis zephyria | reverse complement strand
AGATGCAGTTTTTTTGAGTATTCAGTTTTGTAGCCCATTAAATTTTAGTTTAACAAAGTGCAGGCTTTAAGCTACTGCGAAATTGGGTTGTCTTTTAATATTTTTTATGCTGACGGCTTTTAGCACTTTTTTCTTATGGAAGAAAACGCGCAAAACCGTTTTCGAAGAAAATTTAAAAAAAATGTCGCTAGTTTTACAATCGCTTAAAACTTGCACTTTATTACATATACTAAAATTTAATGGGCTACAAAACTGCATACTCAAGAAAATTCTAAAAAAAATATAAAAAAAATTCTTAAATTTGTAATGTACTCATTTTACTCAACATCGGTGTAAAAAAATTCATAACTCAAATTATTGTAGAGTGCACCATGCTTAAAATTGCATAATACTCAGAGCTGCTATTGTGATTTTTCTCATTTTCGTCATATTTTCAAAAACTAATCTTTTTTATCAAAAAATGTGTATGTGACAAATATAAAAATATTTTTTTTCTTAGAGAATTTTGATGTATATGTGTAATTTTTTTCAAATTTTTTCATCGCCCCGTTCTCGAGATATTAGAAAAACTATTAAATCGATTTGTTTTTGTTTTTGTGCTATAAAGTTTTGAAAAATGTTTCAATCAAGCTCAAATTTCATATTTATTTATTATTTATGTTTATGCATCAACCCTAAAAATTTGAAACAAAGCAAACGCATGAAGCTTGAACCCCGTCCATTTTGGTACATATATAACGAAATATAAAACCACAACGGCAGTAAAATCATTGTGAAAGGAAAACAAACATAAATCCTTCGAGCAGCTAGTGCAAATTGGTAAGCATGTAGTAGTTAGCTGCTAACCGCTCGCCTAAGCTCCGCGTGAGGTGGCAGCAATGGAGCTAAAAAAAGTGAAATATATACATATTTTGTACAATAAAATTTGTATTGAAGTTTATTTTTATTTTTATTTTACGCGTCCCAATGGCGCCCCAAGTCACGTTGTCGTTGATTTATCTGTAGATATGTGCGAGTGCAAGTAAACGCGCTTAGTTAGTTAATATAAAGCGTTGTTTGTGACAATGGCTGTGACAGAAATAGGGGAGAATATATGTGTGGAGATATGGGTGAATGAGTTGTCAATGTTGTTAACGGTGATGTGAGCTACTGATGATAGCGCGAATAAAGCGAAAGAATTTTTTGCTTTACACTAAAACAGAGCGCACGAAATAGATAAGATGGATTGACTAAAATGTTGTAACTTTCACCGACATACATTTTATGTACATCTTAGCTAAATTGCTTACGAACATTAAGAGTTGCTACACGTCTCCAAGCTGTTTCAAGATTTTATATCCATTCAACATTAGGATAGACCTAAGTAACCCTTCGTAAAAAGGGAGTCAAAGGTGTGTGCTGTTCACTGTAATGAAGTTATTGCGCTGTATTGGTCAAACAAAATCTTATCGCCCTCTGTCATCATCAGTCATAAGAAAAGAGTGATTGATTTGAGCATAAATAACACCATTTTGGCAGGTGTGTGCAGATATAAAAAGCGCAAATGTGGAATAACTTAACCCTTTCATTGGATTTTTCCATTATATTGGACACATCAGAAAACCATTTTTAATTGCGTTTTGTAGCATATTTTTTTGTTATTCAAAAAATTATATTAAGAATTCAGTACAATTTAGAATAAAAATATGGATATCAAATAAAAGAGAAAGTTTGTTCAGAATTAAACAAAAAAAAATTATATATTGCATAAAGGTGAATAGGTATTAAAAATGACCTTTCAAAATTTTGTTTTTGAATAGCCTAGAAAATTTGCAATTTTTATTTTGGAACAAATTATAAGCTAGGAACTAATCAAGATACGGCCACATCCTAGAATTTCGTACTTATAACTGAATATTCTCAAAAAATAAAATGAATTAAAACGGCGCTTCCGATACATCTATTCGTCCTTCTGAACGAAAAAATTTAATTTTCTTAGAATTTTACAGATTTTCTCTTTCCATATTATTATTCTAAGTGGGAATACCCTACTTATAGTATAAGCTATATATTCAAGCTTATGTGGCCAAAGTGGTACATGAGAAAATCGTAAGAAATTCTATTCTTAAAAACGTTGGAAATATCGTTAGATTTGAGAGTGGAACCAGAAAAGTTTGGAGAGAAAAGCAGAGCTGTTTGGAGTGCCCCACAATGGCTTATGTAGAAGCTGTCTTAATGAGAAAGAGCCCGAAACTGTCAGGTACTTAGCTACTGTGTGAATGCCCTGAATCACGTAGGAGACGACAACAATTTTTGGGCTCAGATTTGTTGACTCCACGAAATTCTTGAGAAAGAGAAAAAGGGGGTTCGAGATATATGTACATATGTGTTATAGCAAATAACACCACTTGTTGGCCTACGTATGCTGGTATCCTTCCTGCTCTCCCTAATCAAAGAAGAGGCACCTGATCACCTGAGATCCCACTAAAATGTTAACTACTTAAGTCACAAATGCTATATGATGGCGTCGATGAGTCACTTGACTTTCATATTCAGGCCTAGCATCAAAGCTTCATTGAAAAGAGCGCAGTGTGGTTTATACTTACTTCTAACTATACAAACATTTTTTTACCCCAATACAATCCTAAAACCTCTGCACTAATAAATCACAACGTCAACGACATCTGTTGCACCGAAGGCCACACGAGGGTTTATGTGAAAATTCATGGCAAGATATGAAATCATTGTCCGACATTATGTGCCAAACAAGAATATGCCAAATATACATATGTACATATGCACATGGCAAGCGCAAATTGATTTTGACAATTCGCAATGACCACTTCGCTGCATTCCAAATCAACAAAAACCAATGATACTGCCACATCCGTTTCAATGTTGCATACACATGTACGTGTGACATACTAAGTATACAGCTATTTGAGTTGAGTGCAACATCCAACATTGCATTCCAACGCATCATCAGCTATGTAAAGTGCTTTAGCTATGCAACTCAGCTGTGATTGAACGCAAATAACGGTTGAGTGCAGTTCAGTCTCAGCCTCAGCGTTGACGAATATGATGGAAAGTACTCCAGCAATAATGAAATGAATGTTTACGAGTTAAACGTGAATGAGTCAGTGGCACCAATATCGCTGTTTGCAAAAAAAAAATATACTTTTCCACACTTCTCACTTTACTTACTGCCGTCTAACAGCATTTTCGTAATTTTTGCTCTACGCTTTATTCTTCTTGTTCTCGAAATTTTTCGTAAGTTTAAGAAGTAAACGCGGCCCGTTCTACATCTTAAATTCTCATTTGTTGTGTTAGACTGGCATTATGCATAATTACACAATATTTTTTGTGGCGTTAACGAATTTTTTTGTCGTTGAAAGTTTGATTTCTACAGCCAAATTTACCAGAGGTTAGCTCAAGAAATTCATTGCAGACAGACTTATATTTAAGCTCCTAAGCACAGGAAGGTTGAGACCTTCTAATTTTCTTTTCGGGGTTTTATAGCCCTATATAGAAGCCTCTTGAACTTTTTTGAAGTTTGGTAAGTAAAGCTTACCACCATGGGATCGCTTTTCCCTGCCTACTTAGTGGACATACTTCCTCAAAACAACCATCCAAAGTATTCTTTACCTCCCGGGTCGCCTCTTCAATTGATTTAAGGTTTTTGAATGTAGGGAGATGTGTTGTTCTCATTTCGAATAGGAACCCAAACTTTTACCAGTTCGCCTTTTGAGGATTTTGAGCTTTCGGCAAGATAGAGATTACTCTTCCAAGAAAATCCTTAGCTTGTTTCCATGGAAGTTGAACTTCGTGCTATCCCATATAGTGTTTTATGAGTTTGCGTTATAACACACTATTAGGCCCATGCCATTTGACTCGGCATACTGAACGATGTTCATAATCTCCCTCGCAGAAGGGGGGACTATATAATCATGTAGCATGTAGGCGGAGACTACAGTGACCTCGGCACGTTTCCCGCCCGTACTGCGCACAATTTTTATCGCAACGACATCTTGGGAGCAGAACTCTCTAAATATTGTGCATTGTCCCTCTAAATCAGTGATTCGATAATAAAGAACCAAAATGGTTGCTTGATAGCCTCTTTCTTTAACTTTAATTTTTTTGAGTGGTTTTGACGCACTGCTGTACTTGCCATCACTTTGTGTCTTCATATGTGGGGAAGCCTTAAAGACCACCTGCAGACTAAAAAGAAACAGAAGCTGATATAACACTGAGTGAGGCGAGGCGGAAATCGCTGGTGGCAGAGATTTGAGCATTTGTGTCTATAATTCTGAGTTCCCTAAGGGGAAATGCTGGTTTAATTCCCGAATTCCCACACTAACTCTGGGCCAGGATCTGGGATCTTTTTCGAAGTTATTGGGGCTAAACTTCACTTTACTCTTTCGGAAGAGTTTCCAGCTCAAGCATTTTCTATCCTCAAAGCCATAGACTACTTGGTGGAAAAAAGTGGAGAGGAAGGAGTTTACATGTCTGCAGTGACAGCCAAGCTGCACTTAAGGCATCGGCCAGCCCTCTGTCTAAGTAATTCCAACCTAGTTCGACAATGCAAGACTCGACTAAATTATGTTGGCAAACAAATCCGAGCTGGTTTACTCTGGGTGCCAGGTCACTCGGGAGTGCCTGGCAATGAGACATCTGACCATGTGACCACAGTTAGCTTAGAACAGACATTCCTTGACCCGAAACCAGTTATAGGACTCCCCACTTCGACCATCGAAGCCACCATCAGAAACTGGGTGAAAACTTCGCTCAGCGATGACTGGGAGCTATCGAGGGGATGCAGGTGGGAAAAACTCATGTTGCATTCAATGTCAGAAGGTCTATCTAGTTTTTTGCCTTGCAGAGGATGAGATGGTTGAACACTTTTTGTGCTTATTGCTTGCCTGCTTGTTTATCATTGATTTTTCTAGATTCGGTCTTTTCCGTTTTGTCAGTTTCCGAATTTAAAGTTTGGCGTAAAAAGCTGTGTGGTTTTGTTATTTCAAATTTTGTGTTTTAAAAATGTGAGTGATGAATATTTTTCGCATCAGTTTAAAACCCGGAGCGATAAGAATAAAAATGATGCCACCAACACAAATAAACTATTTTACAAATACGCCACATGCAAATTCAGGAGCGAGCCGAACATGTGAGGAGTTAATGGAGTGCTCTTAAAAAATATAATTCCTCAGGGCGAGATAGTACTTTGATGGCTTTACGAGCTCTGTTTTTTTTTAACTTGCAAGTGTGCAGTCACATTATTTATATATTTTATATAATATTGTCAACTGACATGGCAGCGCCCTCCCCTACAACATAAGATGGCAA
>NW_016184127.1:0-5322 GCF_001687245.7 Rhagoletis zephyria | reverse complement strand
ATGTGCACAACCTTTGATATGTGCGTCGTACTTTCACTTTTTCACGCCTGCAATAATAGCAGTGCAGTGCAGGAAGCTCATGCAATCGCCTGCATATTGACTTCGACTATGCGAAACGCACCCACGCACACACGCACACACGCAACTCGTTTCGTTTTTATGTATTTGTATAACGGCACAGCTTTGGCGCGCTTGCTGCTTGCGGCGGAGGGTGAGTTGGAGCGCGCGCGATGAGCCGCCTGTTAATTAATAACAATAAACAATACAAGGCAATCGAACTGCATGCAATCGAACGCGGCAAATTGCAACGAATTGCGGCGAATTGGCTAACGCGGCGTAGTGAGCTCAGCACTTTTACACAATTTATTATTTACACTCATATTTTTTATTTTCTTTTCACTTATGCATAAATGTTTTTAAATATTGTCACTCGGACAGGTTTTTATGGCTGCTGTTCGCCCCTGCACGCCGTTGCACTGCACACCGTGCGTGGTTCGCTTTTGTGGCGTGCAACGTATGTGGCATACACGTACGACCGCCACAACGTTTCCCTGCCATATGAGTGACCAAACCGTAAAGCTGTTTGGCTGTTGAGTTCCAGCTGCCGAGGACTGCCTGCTGTAAGGATATCAGTGGCAGCGGCAGCGGCCGCGGCCGCGACAGCAACAGCAACAGCAATCGGTGGCGGCGTAGGTAGCGCCGCTGACAGCAGCGGTGCATTATTACCAAAGCTCTTGCTTGTTGTGTATTTGTTTTTATTGCTGTTGCTTCACTGCTACTACTGCTGCTTATTTTTTCTTACGCTCTTATTATTATTTTATTTCGCCTTTTTTGTGTTCCCTTTTGGCGCACATTTTTTTATTCTACTTTTTTGCTACTTTTTCACAATTCACCCATGCAAGGCGCGCGCTGCCTTTTCTCTAACCCCTTTCACTTTTCCATATTTCCATTTTATGTTTGTTGTTGTTGTTGTTGCTGTTGTTGTTGTTGTTGATTTTTTGCGCTCATAAGCTGCCCGTTTTTATTTCACTTGCCATTGCTTTTGTTCTTTTTTTTCGTTTTTGTTTTTGTTTTCAATGTGTTCTTTATTTTTTTCGCTTGCTTCTCATTCACATTGTCCAATTGCTTGTGTTGTTGTAGTGTTTTTTCTTAGCGCACCACACTGCAGTGCAGCATTTTCTTCTAAGATAAAAAGCGCCAACGCTAACGACCGACAGCGTGGCAGCGCGCCGGAAAGCGCAAGGAAAGCGAAAGAAGAGTGGCAGCAACAGCATCAGTAGCTAGCCGTAGCGCCAGCGAAAAAATACAGCAGCGCTTCAACGGTGCAAAACAAAGGAGCAACGCGTTGAGTAGGGGGGGGGAATAAAATGAGAAATGGGGCGGAATGCAGCATAAAATGGAAAAAATATGTAGCGAGGCAAAAAAATATATATCTACTAGGTTTTTTTATTGTTTTTGTATGAAAGCGTGTATGCATGCATGTGCGCTCAGGTTTCTACAATTGTCTGTTTGTCCGCATTGCTGCCAGGATAAGTCGTTACACCGCCAGCAACAACGATAGCGGCAACGGCAGTGCGAGCTGAAGAACGCCACCAAGCGAGTAGATTGATTTTCTTTACTACAAACACACACACACACACACACATGCAGCTACATATTTTGCTTGGCCACTTTTTCTACATTATGCGATTCTTGTAAGTGTGCGCGTGTGTGCGCTTTACCTTATTTTTTTTTTCGACAACCAGCGCGCTGCCATACCCGTATTTCTTATATTTTTTCCTGCCAATGTTTTCAGCGCAAAAGCTTATTTTTTTGAGCGCGCTTTCTTCAATGACTTTTTCTTTATACATTTTTTTTCCTTTCCATTTTATTTTTATTTTTTTTTTGCTTTTCAGCTTTCTGATCCTGTTTGGTTCATTTTTGTCCTTTCGCTAAACTGCTACTTATGGCGCACTCTCGTGTGTGTACCAGCATTATATATACCTAACTACATATGTATGTTTAGTATGTAAATATGTATGTGTTTACTTCATGTGTGCATTTTAATACAATTTTTTTGCTTTTGTATTCGCGTCCTGTAAGTCGCTGCAATATCCTTAAAGACGTTCTATACATTCACTTATAAACATACAAACAAACATATACACACACTCACACTTGCGGCACTGCGCTCGTATCACTATTTTCTACTAACCATACCTCAACACAACGGCGACCACCCACTTATTTGCTGTTTAAGCCCACTTTAGCGAAATAGTGCAACTGCTGCGCGCAGGCAAGCGCCCAACAAAGCTTGCGCCACAATCAACCTCTGCAACACATGGAATATTAAAGGAATGTGCGGGGTTCGTAAAGATGAGAAAAACGTTAGCACTGATATCGATAANACTCACACTTGCGGCACTGCGCTCGTATCACTATTTTCTACTAACCATACTTCAACACAACGGCCGACCACCCACTTATTTGCTGTTTAAGCCCACTTTAGCGAAATAGTGCAACTGCTGCGCGCAGGCAAGCGCCCAACAAAGCTTGCGCTACAATCAACCTCTGCAACACATGGAATATTAAAGGAATGTGCGGGGTTCGTAAGGATGAGAAAAACGTTAGCACTAATATCGATACTGATAACCACATCGATGGCGATAATACATTTAATAATGACCTTGATAATGAAGTCGATAACATAAACGACAACATTTTGGAAAACGTACTCAACGACGTTAGCTAAATTAATAACGATAATGATGCCAAGCGATAACAAAGTCGATAATATTGATATATCGATAATATTGACGATAAAAATATCGATAACAATATTGATAACACTATTTAAAAGGAAAACGATGACAATGTTGATAACGACATCTACTAAGTGAAAAATGTAAAAACAATAACGATAACAAATTCGATAACATTAAGAAAATTGATAACGATAACAATATCGACAACATTAGCCAACAAAAAGTGTGATCACAGTTTTGATGACGACTTAAACGACGATAGCAAAATCAATAAAAGAAACACTGCCAATTATGCATTAACGATAGCAACAAGGGCAACAATGCCGATAACGATTACGATATCGATCTAAAATATCGATTATAAAATTTATAACAGTAACAATGACTATATGGATAAGATTTACGGTAGGAATATCGAAAATTAAAAACTATGACAACGCCGATAACAATGTGAATAACGATAAAATATCGAAGGTAAGCTAATTATTTACACAAATATCAAAGTCGATAGCATTAATGCTGATAAAGNGTACTCAACGACGTTAGCTAAATTAATAACGATAATGATGCCAAGCGATATCAAAGTCGATAATATTGATATATCGATAATATTGACGATAAAAATATCGATAACAATATTGATAATACTATTTAAAAGGAAAACGATGACAATGTTGATAACGACATCTACTGATAAAAAGAATAATAACAATAACGATAACAAATTCGAAAACATTAAGAACATTGATAACGATAACAATATCGACAACATTAGCCAATAAAAAGTGATCACAGTTTTGATGACGACTTAAACGACGATAGCAAAATCAATAAAAGAAACACTGTCAATAGCATTAACGATAGCAACTAGGGCAACAATGCCGATAACGATTACGATATCGATCTAAAATATCGATTATAAAATTTATAACAGTAACAATGACTATATGGATAAGATTTACGGTAGGAATATCGAAAATTAAAAACTATGACAACGCCGATAACAATGTGAATAACGATAAAATATCGAAGGTAAGCTAATTATTTACACAAATATCAAAGTCGATAGCATTAATGCTGATAAAGGCGATAACAATGTTGACAACGATAATAAAATTAGCAACGATTGGCAACGATAATAAAATAGTTGGCGATAACAATAAAAATGTCCACCGCTTTAACCCTGGCAATGTCGATAACGTTAACACACGAAATATCTATAATGTTTCAAGAAACCTCGCGAAAAATTACAAAATTACAAAATTTACAAGAAGAAAACCAAGAAGTTGCATCGCAGCGTTTACCACTCGGTAGGTTGTTTGTTGTTGAATTACTTATTACTTATATGAACGAGAAAAACGAATCAACAAACGTTGATAAGATGCACTTGACTTGGGATAGGCACTGATNGACTATATGGATAAGATTTACGGTAGGAATATCGAAAATTAAAAACTATGGCAACGCCGATAACAATGTGAATAACGATAAAATATCGAAGTGAAGCTAATTATTTACACAAATATCAAAGTCGATAGCATTAATGCTGATAAAAGCGATAACAATGTTGACAACGATAATAAAATTAGCAACGATTGGCAACGATAATAAAATAGTTGGCGATAACAATAAAAATGTCCACCGCTTTAACCCTGGCAATGTCGATAACGTTAACACACGAAATATCTATAATGTTTCAAGAAACCTCGCGAAAAATTACAAAATTACAAAATTTACAAGAAGAAAACCAAGAAGTTGCATCGCAGCGTTTACCACTCGGTAGGTTGTTTGTTGTTGAATTACTTATTACTTATATGAACGAGAAAAACGAATCAACAAACGTTGATAAGATGCACTTGACTTGGGATAGGCACTGATCACGATTGAGAGAATACAAAGGTTGCGCTATTCCTCTCTTAACGAATTTGACAGAATCGTTGTTTGCATGACGTCACACTGGTGCAACTTGTTTACGTTTTCCATGCAACATTTTTTCTTCTTCTTTCATTCTTGCTCACGTTTTGGCATTTCTCTCTCGCAATTGCACCAGTGTGACGTCACACAAAAGTTATTCTCAAAAATCCTCTCTGATCGGCGCAATCTTGTATTCTATCATTCTTGGGCACTGATCGTAATTTTAGCAGCTTCCTCACTTTTCACTGATTATGAACCNAATAGTTGGCGATAACAATAAAAATGTCCACCGCTTTAACCCTGGCAATGCCTATAACGTTAACACACGAAATATCTATAAAGTTTCAAGAAACCTCGCGAATAATTACAATCTCGATAACCTCACAGCGCTCTTTATACGAACAAGCGCAATGTCTCTATGTTTTACAAAAAGAAGAAAACCAAGAAGTTGCATCGCAGCGTTTACCACTCGGTAGGTTGTTTGTTTTGTTGAATTACTTATTACTTATATGAACGAGAAAAACGAATCAACAAACGTTGATAAGATGCACTTGACTTGGGATAGGCACTGATCGTAATTTTAGCAGCTTCCTCACTTTTCACTGATTATGAACATTAAACTTTATCATTATCATTTCGCTACTTCCATTTCTCATCTTTAACT
>NW_016184126.1:0-5322 GCF_001687245.7 Rhagoletis zephyria | reverse complement strand
GTTTCCCATTGAAAATTATGTCAAAAAGCTGCAATTAACTTTTTAATTTTGACTATAACTACGGACCTTTGTTTCCCAAATCCGTGTCGTCTAAGTATGGGAAAATACTGACTACATGTTAACAAGTTTGTTAATGGGCCGAGTTTCTATTCCACAGATGTACTGTATAAAAATGTCCACTCTTTTCGGTGGATACATTTGGATACTATAAAGGCTAAGGCAGTGTCAACACTAACGGCAAATAATCCGTGTATAAGCACGTTGGTCAATTGTATTTTAGCTACATAACCAGTTGAGGAAGAATATTTTTAAGTTAAGTGGCTCCTCCAACTGCTAGAATGACATGCAATCAATGCGTGTATAGTCCGCTTTACGAAAATGCTCTTTTTTCATTTTTATTTTTTTTCATTACACATTGAAACTCACCATCAAAGTAATAAGTAATAACAAGTAGACAAATTTTGTTTCAAACTTTTTCTATTTTTTAATGCGATTTCAATCAAATTGTGTCCTCTTCATTGCCAATCAATTTCAATAGCTTATCACAGCTCCTTTGCTACATTCCATTTACTTGCGGAGCACATAGGCAGCGCTGTATGGGTAAGCGGAATAGGCAGCATAGGGTGAAGCGTAGGCGGCATAAGGAGCAGCGGCGTAAGCGGCATAGGGTGCAGCATAGGCGGCAGCGTAGGGCGAGGCGACCAATGGGGCAGAGTAGGCAAATGGTGCAGCGACAACAGCGGGCTTAGGCTCAGCAGCAGCGAAGGCGAAGAGGGCAACGAAAACGAGAGCAAACTGCGGTCAAATGAAATTGAAAATAAAAGATTATTGTGGCGTTGTATTTGAAAATTAATTAATTAGGCAAACATTCGTAAGTACAAACACATGTTTATACATGTGCAAACATATGTATGTATATATGCCTTTATGCCCCTCGCACATTTTGAATAAAAATTTCAGGATAATCGAATTTAGGATACTTACGTATTTAAACATTTTGTTTTGTTTTTGAGTAGTTGTTTTACTGTAGTAGAGCAAAAGTTAACTGATAACAAATTCGTTATACGCTTGAGCTTAAATACAAATAATTGGTCAATTCGGTTTATTGGCTCGTAAGCGATTTTTCGTTTTTTTTTATTTCCACATTTTGGACTAAATATCTATGTAGTACATATGAACACACTTACTATGTATATACATATGTATGTATGCATATAAAAATTTATGTATGTATGCAGAATACAAAAGTGAATGCAAAATTGCATATATTTCAGAAATGGTATATTGTTGATAAATAAAGAAAAACAAATATGGCTGCTATGCCACAAAGGCAAAAATTTATTTCTACTTATTTATTTATGTACATATGTATGTGCATCTATTTTGGCTTTTCTGTGTATTGTGAGTTTATATTGCATTTAGCTAAGCTGTATGCTCTACATATTTTATAAGTTCATCTTTAATGTAATATTTTAAAAGCCCAAATTATTTTAGCGGCTGTAAATAGTAGCCGCCCACAGTGTGGAAAATTAACGTTTTTGTGATAAAATCTAATTACTGGAAAACGAGAGCAGTTAGCAAAATAAGTTTAACAGGCTTTTAAGGCTTTTTTAAATGGAGAATGCAGAAAAAATAATTCAATGGATAAAAAATTAATTTGACTCTACAAATTATCTCAAAAAATTGGTGGTTTTAAATCGTTTTCCTTTTTGACCTGAAAACAGTTTATAATGAACTTTTTTAAAAAGACTCAACCAATCCATTTCAGAAGAACCGAAAAATATATTTAAATTTTTTTTAGAAGTTCGTTACAAATCGTTTGTTTGTTGTTTTTTTTTTAATTTTACCTTTGCAGGCCTGAGAAATTCCCTACTAAAATTTTCCGGAGAATAATTTTCTAGAATATATCAATCCTCTAACGCAGTGCTCGTCAAACTTTTGAGTGTGACGGACCGGCTGCAGTTTTTCTATTACGTCGGGGACCGGTACCTTTTTTTATTGATTATTTTTCGTTTACGATCATCTCATATATGTATTAAAATTTGTTTAAATGAATTTCTTTATTAGCCGGGAATCTATATATGACCTATTACCATTTAATCATAGCAGATATTAGCGATTTTTTATGAATGTTTAACAAATTTAAGTTGTTTTTATTATCCAAGTTGTATATAGCCTCATTAAACAGTAATATAAAACATCACAAATGTAATATGTATAATATGTGTATATAATCGTTGTCCATTTCGCGACGCCCTTTGCGGACCGGCGACTTATGGCTTACGGACCGGCACCGGTCCGCGGACCACCACTTTGACGAGCACTGCTCTAACGACTTCCAAATTTGCTTTTTGCGGGATTTCTTGAAGTAAAGGTCAAAATGACCCTTTTAGGCGGGAGCTAATGGGTTAAAATGTTCTAGTAAAAAAATATTTCCCATGAAATTTTATTATATATGTCTTAACCTTTAATTTCGCTCAGACATTTATTTAAACTATTTTTTCGACTTTTTTGAAAACTACTTAGGCCGAGACATGAAAACTTTAGTAGGCCATGAAATAAAAAAACGAGCTAATTTTTGCAGATCCACCGAGTGTTTTATTACTTGGATGGGTATACTTTCAGGAAATGTGAACAAATACCGGGATGGTTTCGGCTGTCCCACAGAGTAATTTGAGTTTAACTTTTTAGACAGGTGGCCGCTTTCTTCAAGAACCGCAAAAATATTTGAATTGTTGCATAGTATTTTAAACACAACACTTCTTTAACTAAATTCGACTTTTCAAACAGGTGGCACGCCTCCTAAATGTAATTAAAAAATAAAATTTATTCAAAACCATTTCGCTTGATACCCATAGTGGGGTAATTTATTTAACTTATTAATTAATTTGATTTTGATTTTCCTGCATACATTCATATGGCACAAAGCTAAAACCATATTACACATCTACAGGGCAAGCCCTTTCATTTGACACCTACCTCATTTTTTGAAAATCGAACGAACGATACAGATTTTATGACTTGGTGTTAAATATTTAACGCAAACATCTCCTAGTCGATTATGAAGTTTCAGTTAAAAAAAATTTTGGAAAATTCGAAACAATTCGAATAATCGAATGGTTGGGCAATGTTCGAAATTCGGAAAAAATCGAATTTCAACCCCCCACTACCCATCCCTAGTACATAGACATACTCCTACAGTACTGTTCAGAAAAAGGATACCTACCACTGCATGCATCCACATGAAAAAAAGAGAACTTTTGCTAACTCTGAAAGTGCCATTTATCATAAAAATATGGCTTCAAGTAGAAAAGTTTAAGTATGTCTTGGAAATTTCTGATTTTAGGAAGGCACTCAAAATTGGGACATATGTATAATTATTTAATGCAAGTTTTTACTGAAGAATTTTCAAAATAGAATAATAAGAAATCTTTTAAAAATTTCACTGTGGTTCTCATCTGTCGTACTTGTTTGCCTAGGAACTACTTATTGAACGAAACGATAATGCCAGATTTCCACTAGCAAAATACCAAAAATTTTACTGTCAAAATTCGGTGTTAAGTAAAACCCACTTCTGTGCTTAATAATAATAAACATAAATTGGTTTTTTATATGTGTACTTTTTTTATATGTATGATGAAATTTGTTTGACTATTGCCCATTTTAGGAATGTCAGTACCAAAAATACATCGATGTATTTCTTTGATTTGATGAAAATACCGATGTACATTATTTTTCGATAGATCGAAGAGCACACATCGTTGCTTCGATTTGTAGAGAATTTTTCAGATATTAGGGTATTCACGATCCGTTGTATACTGTCTAGCATGGTGCATAAGATAGCATAAAGAGCATTTTTGTTGTTGCTTAATGTGTTCAAACAACAAGAAAATTAGCCAATCATGCTATTCATGCTATCTATGCACCATGCTAGACAGTATGCATCGGATCGTGAATACCCCTAATATTTCACAGCAAAATATGTTATGAGCAAAAGTGAACAAAATTTCCACTTAATTACTGTACTTAAGCAAATTACGTTTCTAACGGAACTTTGTCAGCTCCTTCAATATTTTGGTTAAACTCAATGTAGCAGAGATGTCGGTTTTCACAAGAACATCGATGCATCGATGCTTCGACATATCGACTATTTACATATACATACATCGAGTGGAAAATTTTCGATGCATCGAAGCAAAACATCGATATTTTCGATCCATCAATGAAAATTCGGCGCATGATTTACAATTTTTAGTCCTAATGCTTTTAAGTAACGCAAGTTATGGAAATATATATGTATGTTTATTTCTTTGATACTATGACTTTTTAACTTTACTCCTACTGACTAGATGAGTTAGCATTTAAAAAGGTCGCATCGGACTAAAATGTGTTGGCACGTTTTTCGAAGAACTATGTATTTCAATATGTACATAGATACATATAGTATACATATGTGTGTACGTGTTTGCATTACTGAATTTTCGGCAATGCCTCCCATTAAACGCCCGAACTCGTTCAAAGGTCTTTAGTTCATTAGCAATCAAAAGGAAGGTAGCCACAACATATTGGTATAGTACTTCATATAAGCATTGTAATACATACATATGTACATGTACATACANCATGCCTAGTATTTTTATTTTTTTACTTTAATTGACACCTTTTATTTAGTCTTTGTTTTAAGCTCACAAAAATTTTGGTATTAAAATTCGTGACTTATGTTTGCACTTTAAAAAGCTAAAGCTACAAAAATAGTATGCGTCCCCATGCAATGCCAAATGCTACGCGCTTTGGGTAAAATATATAGTATTGTGTTGTACCAATGGCCCGTAGTAAATAATTTGCATATTTTAAGCCAAAACTTAGGCAATACTAACCTTTATTGTCAATTTATTATTCTAGTCCAAATAAATATTTTGAAACATTGAAAAGCGTAAATGGCAAAAAGTATTTAAACTCGAGCGATAAACGAAATCAATATCAGTTTAACTTTGTTCTTCAACAACAAACCAGCAACCAAAAAACAAAACAAAAATGTTCAAATACGTAAGTACGCTCATTTGTTTATCCTCAAGTCTGGCACTTCGAAAATACTTCTACATATCGACTTGTAGACTCCTTTATTTACCAATTCCCTCTATTTGCAGTTTGCTCTCATTTTCGTGGCTCTTTTCGCCTTCGCTGCTGCCGAACCTAAGCCAGCTGTCGTCGCCGCACCATTTGCCTACTCAGCCCCATTGGTCGCCTCGCCCTACGCCGCCGCTTATGCTGCTCCCTATGCCGCTTACGCCGCTGCTCCTTATGCCGCCTACGCTTCACCCT
>NW_016184125.1:181-5330 GCF_001687245.7 Rhagoletis zephyria | reverse complement strand
ACAAAAGTGGAATTAGTAAATACAAACAAAATGATGATAGAAAAAAGTGATAAAATGATTGAACTTGAGACTGAAAAAAATGAAATGCTCAAATCATATGTAAACAATATGTCGCAAATAAAAGATGCGTTGCTTTACTTTTTAAGCAACCAGAAATAAAATTCCTAAGAGAATTCGAAAATTAAATTTGTCGTATAAAAATTGATTGAAATCGTTTAAGTTAATAAAATTTTATAAATTACTTACAAAAGTGTAAAGAAAGTGCTTGGCGTATTTCTTCTGCCTTACTGTTATAGTCGAAACTTACTGCAGTTTCAGGACATTGGCGTCTTTTTTCTAGTTCTTGTGCAGCAGTTATGTCCATTCGAAAATTTGCTTTAAAAAACGCATTTCCGTTACGTTGGCAATCCCATTCCCAGAAAGACTGAGTACGATTCATCCACTTACTTTAGTCCAACAAGATCTGAGTTCCAACCGCACTGAGATTGCTGCTTCCATCAGCATTGACTGCCGTTTTTTCAAATATGAAATTTTTAGCATTAAATACAGCATTTGTTTTTGAAAATACAAAATTTGCTTATTCGCGTTGCCCAAAACTGCATTTATGAATATAATCGCATCCAGGAGTTTTATTAAAAGAAAAATAAGTTTAATAAGTTGCATTTTGGTTGCTTTATTTCACTTGGAGCAATAGAGAAANGCGTAGCTGTTAACATAAAAAAGCTACATAACCTCGCCAACCGGTCGACCTCAAAATGAACAAGTTGGTGTCCATTGCCAAGCAGCAACCTCATTTCGGCGAACAGGAGGTCGCTATTTTCATCACCGGTTTGCCTCAGCAAAAAACTGCGCTGAACGTGCTAATCAGAGGCTCATACAAGCTTATTTGAAACTTTACAATGGGAAACTCCAGGTAAAAAGCAACCAGGAAGATGACTCTATATAGGCTGTTTAGCCAAGCAAGAAATCCAGACGGGAAAAGGAGAAAAAAGGTGTCGTGATTGGCAAGAATTGAAAGATTCTTGCCGTTATTTAAATTATAAAATATTTAAATTAAATACTAACAAAATATTTTGGCAACCTAACGGCTGCCTATTTAGTGGCAAGGATCGAAATTTCTTGCCGTTTATTACATGGCCGTTTATTACTATCAATTTATACCATAAATTATTTAATATTCTATATTTATTTTTATAAAATGGGTGGACAAACATCAAAAATAGATAAGCCTAATGCTAATGTAGTAAACTCCATTGAAATAATAGATCATAGTGAAGCATTAAATACCATCAAGGTAATGCTTTTGATTATTAGTATTGCAAGCTGCATAAGCTTATTTTTAAAGATTTACTCTGCACATAATAAATTTCTGAAAAAGAGGTACATGAGCCGTGCTGACGGTCTAGATAAGGTTTAAACAAAATTTTATTTTTTTTTACTCTTTCTCTTAGCCTCCCTTCCTCAATGAGAAAATGGGAAGAAATTTTTAAGGCACTCGTAGAAGAAAAAACTACTGCAGAAAAATCTTACACTAATATTAGATTCATTAAATAGATTAGGTTCGGCAATACGTAGTGTAAATAGCCAACTAACTAGCAGTCACCAAAAAGAGGCATACCAAATATTTTCTAGTGTTAGGGACAAATTAGTATCCTCACTAGCAAGGTATAACATAGAGGAGACAGTACCAACTACAATCGAACAAAATATACAAATAGACTTTAGCACTTACCTGTTGGAATCTCCTTCCGACCTAGACGAAGACCAAAAAGGAATCGAGTATCAGATACTAAATTCCCAAACAACACACGTCACAATGGCACAGACAACAGTAGAATTCATTAAGACAGCTTCGTCAATTCTACCTGAATTTGACGGTAAGCAAGAGAACCTACATAGTTTTTTAGATGCTCTTGATATCCTAGAACAAATCAAGGATAGTCATGAAGCCATAGCAATTTCAATGATAAAAACCAAGCTAAAAGGTACAGCAAGAAACTTTATAGGAAATGAAAATTCAATCCGAGAGATAAAGCAAAAATTAAAATGGACTATTAAAGGTGAGTCAGTAGAGGTTTTGACAGCAAAACTACTGAACATACAGCAACGTAGTAAAACTGCCAATCAGTATACTACTAAAATAGAAAAACTAACAAAATCATTAGAAGGAGCATACATATCTGACGGATTAACTCCAGAATTAGCAACCAGATATGCTACACAATCAGCTGTAAAAGCCATGTGCAAGAATTGCTCTAACGACAAGGTAAAAATGATAATGCAAGCAGGAACGTTCACATCCATGAACGAGGCTATATCAAAATTCACAAACAGTTGTACTGAAATAACGGGTAGCTCAAACTCAGTTTTGCACATACGCCAACATGGCTACTACCGCGGTAGCTCCCGCAGAGGTTACCAAGGTAACGGCTATAGAGGTTATCAAGGTAATAGATTCAGGACACCGCCCCGATACAACAATAATTCAAGACAAAATAATCACTTTCAAAACAGGAATAGAAATTTTAATAATCAATCGCGAACTAGTCGCAATGATACTCGCAATGTTCGTAATTGCAACCAGCAGGAAAACCAGCAAACTCCACTTCAACAGTAGATAACAAAAAAGTGCGTGTACTTAACCTACACCTAAATAGCTACATATCTTCCAAAACTTCTTTAAATAATTCAATTTCAACTCTCTTGATAGACACAGGAGCAGACATATCAATTATAAAAAAGGGTCAAATTGATAGTAATATTACAATTAATAATTCACAAATAACAGATTTGAAGGGCATTGGTCAAGGAATAACAAGCACTCTAGGTACAGTCAAAGCAGATTTAAAAGGAGATGATATCTTAATTAGACACAAATTTCATATAGTAGAGGACAATTTTCCAATTCCATGCGATGGAATTCTGGGGTTAGACTTTATAATTGCATTTTAGACTATCGAAAAGATGAAGATCGATTAATATTGAGACCTTACGACTTCCCAGAAAATATAATAATTCAAATGACAAATAGACCAACTATCAATACAATCACAATACCAGCTCAGAAGTAATTCGACAAATTAACATAAAAACTGACAATTCTGAACTTTTTATTCCCCATCAAAAATTAACGGAAGGCATTTTTATTGCTAACACCATAGCAAATAAATATCAAACGTTTGTTAGAATCATAAGCACTACAGACAAAAACGCAGTTATTCAAAATTACAATGTAAAAGCAGAAAATTTAAATGACCACATACTAATTAAAAACACTTCAGAAACTAAAAATAATAGTAAAGAAAAATTAGAGAGACTAAATAAGCACTTTCCACAATTTGCTAGCCAACAATTAAATGCATTGTGCGCAGAATATATAGACATATTTGCATTAGAAACAGAACCTATTACTGCCAACAATTTTTATAAACAAAAACTACATATGAAAGATGAAAAACCAGTTTATGTAAAAAATTACAGATTACCACAGGCTCATAAGGATGAAATAAATAAACAAGTAAATAAACTAATTCAAGATGACGTAATAGAACCATCTATGTCAGAATACAATAGCCCCATCCTATTGGTACCTAAAAAATCACTACCAGGTAACAAAGATAAAAGATGGAGATTAGTAATTGATTACAGAGCAGTAAATAAAAAATTAACTGCAGATAACTTCCCACTTCCAAGAATTGATGATATCCTAGAACAATTCGGAAGAGCAAAATATTTCTCATGTTTGGATCTAATGTCCGGTTTTCACCAAATAGAATTGGACCCGGATTCTAGAGATGTTACATCGTTTACAGCAGACGATGGCATTTATCGTTTCAAAAGATTACCCTATGGCTTGAAGGTAGCACCCAATTCCTTCCAAAGAATGATGACTTTAGCATTCGCAGGTCTTAAACCCTCACAAGCATTTTTATATATGGATGATTTGGTAGTATTAGGATGCTCCGAAAAGCATATGATGAAAAATCTGCGGGATGTATTTTCAACTTGCAGAAAATATAATTTGAAGTTACATCCTGATAAATGTTTATTTTTTAGTCAAGAAGTTACTTATCTTGGACATAAATGCACAAGCAAAGGAATTTTACCAGATCCAAATAAATTCGAAATTATTCAAAACTACCCAACTCCCAAAACTGCTGACGAAGTCAAACGATTTGTTGCATTCTGTAACTATTACCGAAGATTGGTGCCAAATTTCGCAGAATACTCTAGAATTTTAACAAGACTTTGTAAAAAGAATGTTTCCTTCAATTGGACAGAAGAATGTCAAAGAGCTTTTATTTATTTGAAAAAAGCATTGATTAGCCCAAATATCCTACAATATCCGGACTTTTCTAAAGAATTTTGTATCACAACAGACGGCAGCGGCTATGCCTGCGGCGCAGTACTTAGTCAAGAATATGAAGGCAAGCAATTACCAATTGCATACGCGTCAAGATCATTCACAAAAGGTGAAATTAATAAAGCAACAATTGAAAAAGAATTGGCAGCAATTCACTGGGCCAATACTTATTTTAGACCATACGTTTATGGCAGGCAGTTTTTAATTAAAACTGATCATCGACCTTTAACATACCTTTTTTCAATGAAAAAGCCTTCCTCCAAATTAACCCAAGTTAGATTAGATTTGGAAGAATATGACTTTGAGGTGGAGTATATAGCTGGAAAAGAAAATTATATAGCAGACGCACTATCGCGCATAGATATCAAAAACCTTAAGGAAATGACAGTAGAAGCATGCAAAATAATGAAAGTTACGACAAGATCGGAAACTAAGCAAACAACTAGTAGTAATATTAACAAAGAAGAAAAGAAAAGTCACAATGAGAACCCTATTATATATGAAGAGCTTAATAAATATTAAGAAGAGCTTAAATATAAATATTGATCCTCCGANGACCCTGTAATATATGAAGCGCTTAATAAATGTGAAGTTAAAAGACACGTCGAGCTTGTTTTTGATCCTCCGAAATTATATTTCAAAAAAGGAAAGAAAATTTGTAGCGAAATAGGACAATTCTTTACCAGGCTTATGAAAGAAGCCGGCAATTTAGGACTTGTAAAAATACAGTTGTCCTTAGGAGACAAATTGTTTAATTATACTCGAGTAGATAAATTTATAAAAATA
>NW_016184125.1:0-171 GCF_001687245.7 Rhagoletis zephyria | reverse complement strand
GACTTAGGACAATTCTTTACCAGGCTTATGAAAGAAGCCGGCAATTTAGGACTTGTAAAAATACAGTTGTCCTTAGGAGACAAATTGTTTAATTATACTCGAGTAGATACATTTATAAAAACAGGTACCAAAGTTCTCAAAAACTTAACTATTGCATTAACTCCGGAGGTT
>NW_016184124.1:4467-5322 GCF_001687245.7 Rhagoletis zephyria | reverse complement strand
TGCAGACGGGTCAAAAAAAATACGCAAACGTGAGGTGGGTGAGAAAAAATTTATAAAAACAAATCAAAAAATTAAAAAGAAATAAAAAAAACATACGATCACAAATAAAACTAAAATAAGAAACAAGACACGACAGGCAATAAATATAGCACGAAGTATTTAAAATAAAATAGAATAAATAAAATAAAGTGAGCTAAATAGAATAACTTAAAAAAATAAATAAATAAATAAAACTAAACAAAATAGGTAAGTTAGGCCTTGCAGCCACTGCATGGCTTCGCAGAGGCGATTAAGGTCCTTTGCTAATCACTTGGGCCCCGGTCCTATTGCAAATGATTTAAAAACCCAAATAAAAAAAAACATATACATAGATCGTAAATAAAACTAGATAAAACTAAACGGAGCAACGAGAAGTGAAGAACAATAAATATAACATGAAGTCGGCGACAGCGTAGTTAAACTAGGTAAAAACAACAAAAGGGTGCCGACAATGAGGGGTGTTATCCCCTCTCCTGTGGAGCTAAGTTGTGGATGAAATCCTACAGATACTCACTGACGAGGATGCCCACAGTCAAATTTACGTGCATGACATAGTGATCATCGCCAGAGGAAAATTCACAAGTATCCTCTGCGATATCCAGCAGCAAAAAGTTGGTTTGCGGATATGGGTTTAAATATCAATCCCTCTAAGACAGCCAGAAAATGTACCTTGGATGGGGTCGCAATCAGCGTCGCCACGGAACTGAAGTACCTCAGATTTAACCTGGGCACCAAACCAAACTCCTGTGGAGGACTCATGTTGAGGCGGCCACCTCCAAAGCTACGAGAGCGCTGATGGCATGTAAACGTCTAGCA
>NW_016184124.1:0-1675 GCF_001687245.7 Rhagoletis zephyria | reverse complement strand
TTAGAGTGGTACGTTAGGGTGGTAGGAACTGAGTTTTGATGGGTAATTACTAGATTGAGGTACTTGAGGTCAAGGAACTTTAAAATAAAAAAATGTTCTAATTGAAACAAGAACACCGATATACTGTGACTCAAACAAATGACCACGTGTTGATATTTTTTTTTTTAAATATTCGTAGTTTTTCGAGCTAAATTTTTTTTCATAACCATAACCAAAACCATATAAATCACAATTTTATACTTTATAGAAAATTTAGAAAAATTCAAAAAATTTTCATCAAAATTTAAAATTTTTAATCCGAATCTTTAGAACATTTTTGAGTATGCAGTTTTATAACGGCTAAAAAATCCCGTTAATTTTTGAGATTTTTTTTTGTTGGCGGATTTTTGTATGAATTTCTTATGAAATAAAACGCGGGACAGTTAGCAACAAAATTTTAAATCAACGCCAGTTTTTGTAAATTGCACTTGTTATATAAAAAAAAAAAAGTAGTCTCCAAAAAAATTCTCAAAAAACCACTCGATTTTTAGCCGGTTGAAACTTGCACTTCATTAGACTAAAATTGTATGGGCTAGAAAACTGCATACCCAAAAATGCTCTAAAGAGTCAGTTTAAAAAGTTAAAATTTTGATGAAAATTTGTTAAATTTTCCTAAATTTTGTATTAAGTTTGAAACATTGATTTATATGGTTTTGGTCAAAGCTTGGACATTATTTTTATAGAAAAACAACAAAAAGAAATTTTGCTCGAAAAACATAACAAATATTAAAAAAAAACAAAATCAACACGTGGTGATTTGTTTGAGTAACTGTATGTATCATACTTCAAGATCACACTGTAAATGCTGAAGAAATGACGAAAAATTTCAACTTTTTTTTCGAAATTGCCTTCAAAAATATTTTAGACTTTTTTCCGGAACGCTCTAAAGCATACATATCTATAATATTAATCTGTTGTACGAGTAAATTAGTGCTGCTAGAAATTGCAAACGTTGGGGTTGCAAAATATGAGTTGAGTAAATTAATTCGCTCTTTTGAGTGCATACCTACGTGCCGCCACAAAGCGTATGCGCGTAGAAATTGTATTTGAATTTTACATGCGAGTTTTTTTTTTTTTTTTTGTTTTTACAAATTCATTTCCACTCACTCAGGTATTCCACTTACACTGGATATTTTTTTTTGCGGTTTATGCTAATTGATTTCGTTGAACGATCTTTGATACATGGAAAAAAATATTTAAAAATATAAGCAAAAAAATCAGATAAGCACTGTGCAAAATTAGAAGCCCTTTTACAATCGCACACCAATACAGACTTCATTTGGTCACCCTCGAGCTAAATAAACACTCTCTCTTTGATGCAATGCTACTTTTTTTCTGATTCTACGATAACAAATTACATGAGCTTTCCAATGAATTTTTTATTTTGTACCAACAACAGTCTAAAAATGGATATTCGAGTCTAACTTTGGTGAATTAACATCCTGAATCAAGACATAAACGAACCGCAACGATTAATAAAAGTACGGAACCCCGGTATGACCACCAAAAAATTAGGTATTGCTATTCTAAAATAAAAATAATCTTTTGGTAGGAAGAGCCACTAAAACGGCATTTTCGCTTAGTAAATTTAGGAGTAAAACAAGCGCAAATGTACTTCATTATAGAATCAACCTCG
>NW_016184123.1:0-5322 GCF_001687245.7 Rhagoletis zephyria | reverse complement strand
CAAATTTATACATATTCTGACAAAGGACACGAAAATTTTAATTCAAATTCGTGAGCGCGTAAATCTGGTAAACCGGGTTTTCATACAAACTGATATATATTTACGCGCTTAGATGAATTGCCCTAATATCTCTTTACTACTATATGTTTACGGCAAGCCGGAAGAAGTATATAACAAAATTAAATAAGAAAAAAACCATATGATTTCCTAAATGCAGAGACTAGAATTTATAGTTAAATTGTGTAAAGCAGAAGTTGAAGAAAATCTTTAAGCTTACAGAAATGGAAATATCGACCTCTGTGCGCGAAATTATTGTATGTGTCGGAAACCTAATTTTTACAGGAAAGCGTTTTTTTACTCTGCAAAATTTGTGATCTTTTTAATATTTTTTTTTTACTACACCGCCAAAATGATTTTGTACGGCACATACGATAATTTCGCCTACAAGAAAAAAGGCTTTGTAACGTAAAATATACACAAAATTTTTGGCGCAACTATAAAGGTGCCAGCTACAATATTTTACCAGGTAATGCATTGTGGGGTGTGGAACAAATTTGTATTAAACAAGTAAAAACTGGAACATAAGATAATTTCGCGCGAAGGAGTCGATATGTAGATGAAGTGAAACGACATATTTAGAAGAGATTCCCTTAGCCACTTTTTTAAATGCTGGGAGCAATAACATACACAAATTTCGTATCACTCAAACAAAAATGATGCATGGCTAAAAAGTACCTACGTTCTTAAACAAAATTATTTAATGCCAATTTAAAATATATGTACTTCATAAGAACCTAGTTGTTCGACAAAAAAGCTCACTTAAGGAATTTGACGAATGTGGAGATCGATATAAAAAGTGCAAAACTGCTGTCTTAGCGTCTCAGCACTCCCAACAACAATTCGCTGTGGCAACTACATAAGCAGGTGCGACCACGAAATCGCATCTTATATTTCTTCTTCAACTATGCTTGCGTTAAAGATGCAGCTAAAACGATATGATATTTAAGCACTCCATGCGAAGAGAAGAGAAGAAAAAATGTTATCCTTTTAAAGGCCGAATATTTGAACCAGAAGCCTCTGACACCTTTTTGAATGATTTTCGGATGATCATTAAAATAGCAATCAAGCACTGAAGAGGAATAGTGCCGTAATAATAGTCCATCATCAACAAAATATTGTCGTCAAATTTCCCTGGAATTCGCCAAGTAGATGAAAGAAAGCGGCTTGAAGAATTGTATTTTTGAAAAAAAAACATATGTAAAAAAAAAAATTGATGAAAAAATTACTTTCTAGCACAATAAAAAATCACTTCCTATCAAGGCACATTAAACAGGTAGTATCAGTAGAGCAAAAACAACATTTGCATGTATTTTGTTGTTGCTTCTGGTATCGAAAGTGTCAACAACTGTTCTGAATTTTTTCTTCTAAATCAAAGGGTGCCATGTGAAATACATAAATAATAAAAAAATGAAATTGGAAAAAATACAAATTGTTGCAACTTTCTTTCCTAGTAAATTTGTTTGCTTCTCGAAGCATTGATCCATCCTTTATAAGGGCCAGTAATCAGCGGTTGTGCTGCTGAGTTGGGCGAACGTTCCAAAAGCTGCTATTCAATCGCTTGTTTTGTATGGAATAAGGTTTCACATGCAAATGGATTTTAACAATTCAGAATTTTTGTGAGAAAAAATTAAAAATATTTGACATTTTCGAGACCAAATAATTTGAAAATAAATCAAATCAGCTGCTCTACTGATACTACCTGTTGAATGTACCTTGCTTCCTATCTTCAAAGTTAAAAAAAAAAATGAAAAAATGAAAATGAGAATGTTAATTTTTTTGACTTTTGAACTTTTTTCTGTGATTGTAGTCAGTCACATAATCGTAATAATTGTCGATCTCTCCTTTAAAGTTTCGCTGAACATTACTTCATCTTTTAAAATATTACAGATGCTTTCCTCTTCTTTGATTGGTGAGCAGCCATACTTAAATATATTATACATTATAGTGCTACAACTTAGTGTTGCAATTTCCTTAATATGTGAATTTTCTAAGGATTTTCGTGAATGCTGCCTAAGCTACAGTCCTAGACCAGACATCAATCTGTGACGCTTCGGTTGCATAGAGACAACTTTCTTAAGAGCGTAGAGAAACTCGAAATTTTATTTCCAAATTGTCGAGAAGACCCATACTTGATAAGCGAATGGATTAAAATTTCTACGAAAGAATTGCGCAGTAAATTTTACTAAAGCTTCTGAAAATAAGACAAACGATCCGAGTAGAATTATAAGTATGTACTTAAGCAGCGGATAGTTAAATTTTTGACGAAAATTTCTTTAACTGAAACCACTCTAAGCTGGCTTGGCGGACTACTTCACATTAATACTAACCTTTGAAGTCAAATTGCTTGAGGTGCTAAACCAAAACCCTCAAATTTGTTCGCAATGTTATAAATTATCTTAAGTGTTAGCGTTTTGTTTTATATATAAATGGATGCACAACTTTTTAACATACAAAAGCGAATATTAAGTGTAGCTTAGCTTAGCTTTCAGTAATCCAATTTAGGTTTTAATGTAAGTATATGTATGTATGTATGTTTGAATGTATATATAATTTTTATATATTTTTTTTTTATTTAAAGCTTATATTAGGTTCTTCGCATTTTCAATTTTCGCTTAGGTTTTATGTTTTCTCTTTCAAGTTTTGCAGAAAAAATGGATGGATAATTCATTTGTGTATGTTGTTGTTTTTATTCTTAAAATATTTTCATTAACTAACAAATTCGCAGTAAGAAATATAATTTACCCATGTATAAAGTTTTTTTTTTTATATTTTGCAAATACATTTAACAAGATTAGTTTTATGCATTTTTGGATACTTTACTTCGTTATCTTAACCCTCCAAGTGTTTTTATATTTAAAATACAGTTAACTACCTTAGTTATTGAAAGTTTTATGAAAGGTAGACAAATAACAACATAAAATGTATTTTCAAAAAAATTATGCAAACATATTATTGTATGCTAAAAGGAGGGATCAAACGTGTTAATTTCCTTTGCGTGGATAAAAGTTCAAATGAAATTCGTTTGAGTAATATTCTAAATCAAATTGAAACACAATTAATAATTTCTTTTTTTTATTCTAAAAAAAAATTAACAAAATACTTTACTTAAAATGTTAAGAAAATCTACTCTACCGAAAAAGCACTAAAGAAATAAATCATAAAAAAAAAGATTGGTAAGCAGTTCTTCTAACAACATTGTAATATTTATGTAGATAATACTCACATACTACATATGTATGTATGACGACCAAGTGTGTATGAGTACGCATAATTAGTTAATGCATGTATTTGTGTAGCTATATTTGTTTTTGTTGATATAATTGTCATTATACGATCTACAATGGTGACTAATATTGCCTGCTAAATGCTCTATAATACTTACGAGTATATAGAGTAGAAATACGTACATATGTATATGTGTTTACGTTATTATATATCTGGTTATGTGCTTAACTGTACTTTACTAGAAGGAATGCAAAGACTAAACTGCAATTAATTATGAGCTCATGCCGATAGCCAAGTGCATGTACTCACAAACAGACTACAATGTTTGTAAATAGGTACATATATCGCTAGCTTAGAGTGCAAAATTGCTAAGTCCATTTTTTTTTTTAATGAAAATTCACATTTTGATATAGGAAGCAGGGTAAATTAAAAATACATCCTTTCGAAAACAATTAAGGTACTTTTCTCATTTTTTCCCTTTATATTCATAGAAAGGTAAACTTGCTAAGTCCAAAAGAGGCACCGAAAATCCGATAAGGCCAAATCAATACGAAATTTTGTAATAAAGATCAAGTCCTTCTTATTCGCACCTGCGGAGTTTTGCTTTGCTTTAAACATGCAAAATATTGTATTCAAAGTTTTGCGAAATACTAGAATTAAATATCTATACGGAGTTTTTTTCACAGCTGTAAAATTTTAGAAAATGGACTTAGCAAGTGTTCACTCTAAGCTAGCGAAGTTTATTCTGGGTGTACTTATGTGAATCCCGCTAAGTGGACTATGCTATACGCTTACCACCACACATATGGGGAATTACAAGCTAAATCAATTATCATTAAGCTTTTGCATTTCCGATTTTTTTTTTAATAAATGAGAGAGACCTAACTAATTTTCTTAAACTTTTTGGCCGAGCTGTTTTCAAGATATGGATTTTTGAGAAAAAACGTTCCTTTTCTTAAATGCCCATAACTCTGCATAAAATGTGCCGATTACAACCATTTTTCCTTGAAAATTTTCTTTCCATTCCAGAAAAATGGGCTGATTATGACCGTTTTTCTTGGAAAATTTTCTTTTTCCAAAAACTTTTGAAAACCCGTATTTAAATAAATTCTTTATAAGGCAGATACTAATCAATTTTCTCGAAATTTTTTTCTAAAAAACTGGAGCGAGTTCCACAAGTTCTAAGTTTATTTTTTCGGATTTTTAAATTACCGCAAAACTAAAAAATTTTGTCCAACTCAATGCCAATCAAATGAATTAATAAATAAGTAATTTGTAAGCAAAAAATACAACCGACTTTAATGCTCATATAAACATTAGGAGTACACTTAATTTTTTCATGATCCAATGATCGGATCTAAACCATATTAGTATGTGACCAAAGATAAAAATATGTACTAAATTTTAGAGGAAGAAATTGGCTAAGTAATTGACCATCAAAAAAGGAAATATTTATCATTCAATTTACCAATCGATTAAGCGAAGTCGTTAAGCCGCACCGTAGTACTTTCTATTGAAATTGTGTAGAGAATTTCTTCATTAACGATGTAGTTTTTTGTCTTTTTGATCAGTGCACTGCATTTGACATAGCCAGAGTTCTTAGCGTTGAGTTGGAATAAATTTTTTAGTTTTTCATTCATTTAAAAATTCGAATTATTGACCTTGACTCAAAAGTTGCAGAAAGAGCGACAGTTTTTTAGAAATAAAGGATTAAGGCAAATCGATCCGTACGTGTTTTTGGAAATCAACATTTCATATTAAAAATTTGAAAATATTATAAAAGTATTACAGAAATACTCTTTTGATAATTTTTTTGATTTTATTTTCCAAATATGTTTGGACAAGCAAAACTATCAATTTTTCGCAAAGTTATAGGCCTTTACAAAAGGAAACATTTTTTCAAAAATCGAAGTCCCTAAAACAAAAAAAAAATCAAGGAGGCAAAAGCCAAATCGTTTCCGATTTGGCATGGAATGTCCCACATGTGCGAATGCGAATGACTTTATTGTGTGTATTGTATTGTTTAGTTAAGCACCT
>NW_016184121.1:0-5323 GCF_001687245.7 Rhagoletis zephyria | reverse complement strand
AGTTCGTTCTAGCGCTGAACAAGTTTGAGTAACATACTCATATATTGCTTCATCACTGTTATCTTGTTGAGGTATGTATCCATATGAATATTATAACAAGTTTTTAAAAAAATTACTGATATGTAAATCGAACTTAATATAAAATCAGTTATCATGAACATTTTATTGCCTCTAAACATCTCAAATTATTGGCGATAACAAATTTCCCATTAACACTTTGGATGCACCAATAAATCGTTTAATTACTAATTAATTATGGCTTATACTTAAAATACTTATCAAAAGCGGTTAATGTTAAGTGATGTTATTATGTGTGCGCCCACCTGTCGGCTGCGGGCAGGCATCCGATTAGCTTTTTGATTGATATCATGTTTTTGTAAACCTCAGGCGGTAATATGTAAATACGTGGTCATACCTGTTAAATGTGCTGATATCAGTGGGCTAACAATTTCAACACGTAATGCGCGCGTTTTGCTATAAATGTTTGAAATACAATAATAAGGGGAACAAAATTATGAATTTCATATCTCAAATAGGAATATTTGCAATTATAATAAAGAATTGGTTAAATTTATGGGCAGATTTCATCAGAGAAAGTCACTCTGACAACTAACAAATATTTTGCAATCATAATTTTTTTTTTTTACTCAATAGACAGGAATCAATCAGGAGTTGCATGGTATTATAAAAAAAGTAATGTAATCTTTTTTACTTTTTATATCATAGAGGTGTTAGAAAAGGTCTAGAAAACAATTTTGTCATAAACAGAATTTCAAATATATTTCCCGAAATCTTAAGTCATGATCAAAAAACTGAAAATCAGGATATTGGATTATAACACCGGACATAAATTGGACAGTTTTCAATGGGGAAGGTTGTGTCTTTCTACTGAATTTCGGTAGAGAAGTTTTCGAAAGAACCGATAAAAATACTAATGATGAATTTTAAAATACCCATACCCAGTGCTTTATCTGAAACAAGCTAGATTTCTCCCTTTGAAGAGAGCTATTCCAGACCTTAATTAGGCAGTGGAATTCCATCTCTCAATGACTTCATACCGTTGCGGAAGAGGTTTTTAGTTAACAGCAGCCTCGTAGAAACAACTGATAAGACGAGGAGTGCCATGATCGTGCGTTTAATGAAGAATATAGAGACGAAGCTAATTTCCCTAGACTCGATCAATATGAGGTGAGAACGGCGGCTTAAAAATATAAAGACCCCCGGAGCCGATGGCATACCGGTTGAACTTTTCAAAGCCGGCGGCGAACACTTGGTCGAGTTCACGTACCAGCCTATTAAGAACAAATGGGGCTGATGAATACATGCCCGAGGATTGCAATCTGCGTCTCCTTTATCTAATCCACACGAAAAGAGATCGCGCCGTTTGCGTCAATTATCGCACAATAATGTGTGTGAAGCCTTTCATGAACCAACTAATTGGCCGTTCTCAGTGTGGATTCAGATCTGGTAAGTCCACCGTTGACCAGATTTTCACAGCACGTCAAACTCTGGAGAAGACGTTCTTCGCAAACGTTTTTACATACAGCCGAAGGTCAATAATTCAATGTCAAAACGTTATCGAAATCGATAAAAAAAAAAATAAACTTGCGCCAGCAGCGATTCGAACCGCGGTTCTCAGATTTTCAGCGAATGCTCTCTCTACATGCCAACGCCGCACATGAAAATCGTTGATCGTTGGTCGTTAATCATGACCATTGTCCGTTACTGCGTAACATTGTAACCAATTTTAGAACAAAACTCATACTTTATGCATTACACATTCGGACCGCCTTTAGTACAATTGACCCGTTTTATATTGCATTGCTTTAAATTTTTGGACTATCTTTGGTCTAGATAGAAAACTATTACACCTACGACTATATTTTTCGAGCAATTGGACCAATATTTCCTTCAGGGGAGTTGTCGACCGAGCCGCACATAAGAAATATGTATGTATTATATTTACTCGTATTCAATTCTAATCATTGAACCAACCTTCATAATGCCTCTTTTACTCGCCCCTTAACCCTGACTTCGCGAAGTTTAAATGCATGCTTTACAATTTGCGTAAAACAGGTGTTTCACAATGATTTACTAAGCGAGATAAGGGATTTCGGTATGTACACATTTATGCATACACACATACACACGCACGTACCCAGCAAAAAAACACGATTACCTGCGAAATAAATGGGGAATCGAAAGAAAAGTTGGTAAGCGCTTTCCTTTGCGCTTCTAGCGGGCATTACTTTAACATGGGCATGCCATTGGCGGCAATGGCTTGCAGACGACTTTACATTCCGCCTAAAGCGTTGAAGTAGAAAAAGACAATTTACACATTGCGAAGTAATACCTTCTGGAATACGTTTCCACATAAAGTGATTCCAGACGTGCTAATGTTAAAATAGTGCATCAAGGAAGCGAAATGAGAAGCGCTTACCGATTTATTTCCATTCCACAGTCTTCTCTTAGGTAAACACATTACCATAAGAAACGCTTCCAGATTTTTTGCTGGGTACCTGTACATATATGCATATATATGTGCACATCCTCACATATACATACATAAGTACACATATTGAATGTCTAACCGCAAGGTCGCGATTATTGAGCGTCGAAAAGTGGCGAACTGCGGATTTTGTGGTTTGTAATGCATAACCAACTGAGAGATTTGCATATCTACATGCATGGGCGTAGCCAGGTAGGGGCAGGGGGGTGCTCGAGCCCCCCCTAACTTTCAAATTTTCCTTACATATATATAAAGTAGTACCCTGAAATGCCAGCTTAATAGGGTCGAGCGCCCGCCCCTAAATTTCATTCTGGCTACGCCGATGTCTACAAGCAATCCATAACAACATCTGTTATTTTTTGCACTGCTGTTTCACATTAAGCAATATGTGTGTATATGCTATGTTTTATGTATTTTTTTGTTACTGTAATTGTGCAGTCAAACGAACTAATTCCGCAGTGGAGAAAATGCTGATGAGTATGATTTTTTTCTTCACAGCCATACCTAAACTTTTCAAGCAGTGTTGATGAAGACACATTCAAAACATTCAAAATGTCAAGTGAGGCACGTGTGTTGTGGTTAGATCAGATGGAGGAGTAACTGTGATTGAGTGCGTGCTAGCATTTTGACAAACAAGTATCCAAAAGCGCGAGAGGCGTTTGTTTGCCGGTTTGTCGTTGGAGTATGTCAAGTTTTGAGGTTTATGACATCGGAAGGGGGGGCGATGATTACAAACTGGTGTTGATGTTTAGTAGGTGGAAACATTTCATCTCGTGCAATATTAGATTTGCTACTCTACAAATGTATATATGTATTTATATGTTGTTAACTGCTAATTGTTTGCATTTTTATTGATAGTTTGACAAGGTCAATCACTCAAAACTTAAGTACTATACAATAACTTATTCACATTTTCGTTGTTGGTGTTTCCGACAGGGTAGGAATATGATGATTTTACATCATTCATTGCCAAAATTTAGTTTGGAGACAAACCAGTTTCGCCGTTTTGCCATCTTCAATGTAATTTTTCATTGTAAGTAGTTTCTGGTTGTGCGTATTTATTTATAGCCGTACCAATTGTGGTTGGTTCTTAGTCAGGTACGTGTTAACGGATTCTACTTTTTAGTCTAGCCGGTAGTTGTTGTTCTATGTGTGCATCCTTAGGTAGATGAAGTCAGCTGCTTAAAGATTTCTTATGTTGAGCTTCTTGAAAAATTTTTCAAATAATTTTAAAAAGCTCTTCTGAGCTTACTTTTGTGTAAAGAGAGTTTTTAATAAAAAATTTATGATGAAAGTACCGATGTTAAGAGAGATTTTCAATGATCTGCAGCTAAATATTACCGAATTAAGCTAAAATATTTGGTGGGACTTATAAAATGGACCAGATTTTGTGATTTCAAACATTTTCGTGAGGCATCTTAATGTCCATACATACTTATGTATACGTACAGTCGGTATCAAATGTTAGTATACACCTTGTTCTAATATTATTTATTTATTATAATCTAATATTTACTATTTATGAAAATATATATGAACTCTGGATATAAAATATATAAATCAAAGTTTCACACTTTATACAAAGTTCACAAAAATGGAACAAATTTCCATCGAAATTTAAAAAATTCATTTTTCAGAATTCTAAAAAATCGACAATATTTTATAGCCAAAATTTAATTATCTTCAAAACTGCTAACTCGACAATTTTCTAGAAATTCTGGATAAAATTTTGAAATTTGTATGGAAATCTTTTTAATTCTCGTGAAAATTATATAAAGTGTGAGACTTTTATTTATATGGTTTATATATAATATTTATTAAATATTATAGAATGACCTCTATTTTCTAAAATAATTTATGAAAAAAAATTTTCTATGAAAATAATTGTGAATATTATCAATATTAGAACAAGGTGTACACTAACATTTGACACCAACTGTAAATATGTTTGTACCTACATACATGCATGAGAAGATTACGTATACGCTCCACGTCCGTCAACCTCCACGCTACCTACTATTTAGTCAATTACGCCCACTTTTATAGCTTTCAACGCCCACTTCCAACCTACTTAACACCTACTTAACGCTATGATTGCATTTTAATCCTGCAGCAATATTTCATGCACTTGATGTATTTCCCATTTCGTTTTGTTGGATGATTTTTGAAATTTTGCGGTTAATATATTGACTGCAGCTGTGTGTATGATGTGTAGCCGAGTGCAAATTGCATGAAATTGTGTGCACATGAAATTATTTTTGCTATGTGCATATACAATATAAATATATCTATATATAAATAGGCAATCATGTTTCCTTTACACCCCTTTTACTACGGCTAAACTATACTTCTAAGGTATAAACAATTATATATCATTAGAAAGGTATTTTGATGCTGATGTGCAGGCAATTTTTAAAATTTCAAATCAGTTTAAAATAGAGCGAAAAAATCAATTCAAAAGTCACACCAATACCAATGCACACATGTACATGGTTGGGGCGGAAATGCCCCCTAAATGTATGCTTTAATATTGATAGCGAATTAAAGAAACGTGCTAAGCAGCAGTTCAGGAATAAAATGTATGTATGTATGTACATGAATAGATTAGACTCAAACAAGGAAGAAGGTAAAGTTGAGTATGGAGAAGAAGAAAGTGATAAATATAGAAATTAAAATAAAAGTAAAGAAACCTAAATATAAAGACAAAGAGGAAGGAAAATTTAAATACCTAACCTAATAACAATGGTGGGGGTGAATATGTAAATGAAGAAAAGAATGGACATATTTAGACCAGGATAAAGGAAAGGATAAAGA
>NW_016184120.1:0-5323 GCF_001687245.7 Rhagoletis zephyria | reverse complement strand
CTAAAATTATGCCCTATAGAAATTTTAGGAGAACAAATTGGGACCTCTATAGCCAAAAATTACGGGAACTACTCCCAGATGCCCCTCCGGTAAACTTAAGCACTGAAATCTCAATTGAGGACTCGGTAGAGAAATTTACATCAGCCTGTAGGTGTGCCATTGAAAGCTCATGCCCGCTGAGCAGGCCCTCGGGCAAAGTCCGACCGATATGGTGGACGATGGAACTCTCGGAACTTAGGGCGTCAAGCAGGCGCCTTTTCAACAAAGCCCGGAAGAGTGGACAACACTCCGACTGGGAAATCTACAAGGTCGGACTGGGTATATATAAGACCGAGATAAGAAATACCAAAACTGAGTCGTGGAGAAATTCCCTCGAAGTAGTAGAAGGTTGTCATGAATCGTCTCGATTTAGGCGAATCCTTGCGAGGAGTCCTGTACCTTTGGGATTGTTGAGGGACGAAGAGGGAAACTGGGCCATGAGCGGAGGGGAGTCGCTTAAGCTACTCCTTGACACTCATTTCCCAGCAAACCCCACACCGTGTGAGCTTACCGGTGTCGGTACGGTTGGCTGCCCAACATTATCCGGTGAACTACTGGAAAACGCCGACTGCTTTGGGCGATTGACTCTTTTGAGCCCTTCAAGTCCCCCGGGCCGGATGGCATTATTCCTGCGCAGCTGCAAAAGGCTGTCGGGGTGTCGTGTCGCTGGCTCACCCCAATCTATGCGAGCTGCCTAGATGGGGGTACATCCCGGGGGCCTGGAGGAGGGTGTGGGTCACCTTTATCCCCAAAGCAGGAAAAAGCTCTCATGTGTCTCCGAGGGACTTCAGGCCAATCAGTCTCTCCTCCTTCTTACTGAAGACTTTTGAGAGGCTCATTGACCTGTATATAAGAAACAGGATTCCTCGAGAGCGATTGAGCCTCTCTCAGCATGTGTATTTAAAAGGCAGATCCGTGCACTCAATTGTTAAAGTCATAGAGGCGTCTCTTATGAACAAAGATTTTGTAGTTCGGGCCTTACTTGATATCTAGGGGGCTTTTAATAATGTGTTACCTGGGGCGATAGTAAGAGCGCTAACTAAGCTTGAAGTCGAGAGCCACTTAGTTGGGCTCATCTCTTGCATGTTGTACGACAGAACTTTCATAGCGCAGTGGCGTAGCCAGGGGGGCGCGGATTGGGGGGGATAGATCCCCCCCTTCGTCATTGAACTACAATTATTTACTTTTGAATTAATAACACAATACTATTTTGTCCTTCTGATTTAAAATTTTTTTTATTTCAGACGGATGACAAATTATCTTTTAATGAATATATGAGTAGTCCACTTGCAACCAGCGTTATGTGATTTTATAAAAGTAAGCCATAAATTAAAAAAAAAAACGTCTACGACAACAAGTAACATCCGAACTGTATCTTTTTTTATTACCTGAAAATTTGGATGAATAAGAGCCTAATACCATTAAAAAAATAAAATTGCAGTATGGTAGATTTGCAAATTTTATATTTAAAAATTTAATATTGTTAGTTTTGAAACAGTGACTTTTACATAGCTAGCTTTTTTGAGCTTTTCGCGTTCTCTTCTCTAGGAAGATTGGTTTGCTTCTTTTTTGCGACCTCTTCCACTAGGCACCGAAACTACCACGTTTTCTTCCAGTTTTCTAACTTCATACGAAGAGGAGACTTTTGAAAGTGTATAAATAAGTATTATAGCGACTTTTGCAAGAGTAGTTAACATTTCATGCTACTTTTTTCAGAATATAGAAAAATTTTTCACTCTGCTGTTAGTGGACATGAAACCCACCAAAAACTAAAAATCGAAAAAAATTACATAGCGCACGTTGCAAGTGGACTACTCAATTGTTGAATATGCTGTCTTATTTGTCCCTTCTTTTTATACAATTAAGGACCGGCTGAATGGTTTAACGATGTTAGCGGTACATAATGATGAGCCGATTACAACACAAGAAGTAATTGAACAAATGTGTGTTAAGCAACGAAGATTAAAAATCGTAAAATGTAAGTAGATACGCGTAAATATATGAACATGCACATGGGCGTAGCCAGAACGAAATTTAGGGGGGGGGGGGCCCATACAAAATAAAAATCAAAACCAATAACTTTGTTCAAGTGACTTGCGCTCACTTGAAGGATGCATCCCTGCGCATCCTTTAATTCCAAATGCATCCCTGCGCTTGCACCGAATTAAAGCACCCCTGCTTGAATATTCCAGACACTGGCTACAGTTGCCTTCCAGTGTAACCTATAAAAGGCAATTGCCACCTTGCCATGGTCTCTCTTTTTTTTCATCAAACACCTGACCTGAAGACAACAGGGATCGTCTATCGAATACCTCAATAGCAGCGTGGGAGTTTATCCATATATTTTTTTGTCCAACTATATACATCTGCGCAGGATTCCAACCACATCGTGGATATTCACCGACATTTACTCACTAAGTATCATTCCACTATTCATACATATATTTATATCATTGCTTTTCTCATTGTATCATTCCCGTTGCGCGAGTTCCGCCTGAACTCAACCAATCCCATTTAAATTGCTCATATGTACAACATTTGTACATACATTTACTTTGCATAAACCAACATTCATTAAAATACTCATACAGTCCATTAAAAAATCTTTGTACAAATCTTAATTAGTTATAAGCAATTTTTGTAAACGAATTACAAAGTTGAATTAAAGCTTTTAAATTGAATTCAATTCGCAATCTCGTAATTTTCCTAAACAAACGTACTTAATAAAAAATTGTTTATTGTAGCTTAAAATTAATGTAAACATTTGTTGTACAAAAAACAAATAAACAAAAGTTCACAAAAGTTGATATAAAACTATTCGTCGATTTAAATTGTTAACTTTTTACTGAGCATGTTTATTTTACGAGGAGGAAGCATCGAAAGCCTAACCCCGTCAGTGTGAGACTTTAATCCAACTAAACTTCCTACACCCTGCAGGGAAACCGCGAATTAGTGAGTCAAATTTCTAGTTCCGTACTAGGTCTTTATCGCCAAAAAGGANACCCTGCAGGGAAACCGCGAACTAGTGAGTCAAATTTCTAGTTCCGTACTAGGTCTTTATCGCCAAAAAGGAACTAGTCCGATAGGAACTAGATCCTCACCAGTCCAAAATCGAAAAGTGGTACTTTTAAAAAACAATTTTTTTCAGTTTTTTCACTAGAAATGTATATCTAAAGTGACGAATTTAGAAATGGTTCGGAACTATAGAAAAAGGGATGCAGAACGAACTAGTGCTTATTTGTCGAATTTAGAACTAGTTCGGAACTATGGAATAAGGGATAAAGCGGGGGCTTGTTTACTTTACATAGATATTTGTTCGGCGGCTTTTTCGTTCAAATACGCTTCTATTCTGCGCTTCGCAGATGCTTTTTCATAGCTTGGTAATACAAACTAAAATTTGTGTTAACATTTCAACATCTTGGGACCGTCTGGAATCTAAGAAATAACAGCGAGCACCCCTGCAAACTCAGCTACAGCTAAAGGTATGTAAACGTACATTTCTTACAATCATTCAAACAAATTTAATTTCAAATTGAAAACACATTCCTTCCAAAATATCTTAAAATCGCACACACGGAAGAACCAAAAAGATTGAAAAATCATGATACTTTTTTCTTTCCTCTGCCGATTTTAGAACTGGTTCGGAACTATAGATTTTAAAATGTACTAGAAGCGCACCAGTTCAGAACTAGAGATTTTCCCCACAGGGTATATACAACCATTCAAACATATGAACATACATGAAAACATTGCCGTCCATACGTACATACATATCAGTACATCAACGAAGCCCGTTTGCTTCATCATAAATATATCCATACAAACATATGTACGCTTGCATTGAAAAATCATGATACTTTTGTCTTTTGTCTGTCGATTTTAGAACTGGTTCGGAACTATAGAATTTAGGACTAGTTCGGAACTATCGAAAAAGGGATGCAGCGGGAGGCAATTGACACTTCCTAGGACATCGCCATGTTAAATTCGCCAGTTGTTTGCATGCAAAAGAGATTTATCGTGAACCAGTACTGGGTCTAAATATACTAGAAGCGCACCAGTTCAGAACTAGAGATTTTCCCCAGAGGGTCGTCATGTATCGTTCCCCTCCCGGTACCACCGTCAAGGATTTCGTCGTGATTATAACACCTTGTGACTGATAAGGTTATATATCAATTCTCTTCTTCTTCTTCTTCTTATTTGGCGCTGTAACCGCCAAAGCGATTTTGGCCAACTGACGCCAATTGGAAATACCAAGTGAAGCCAGAATACTTTCAGAGGTGGGGCGTCGGTGTCCATTCGAACGACATGGTCAAGCCAGTTGAGTCGCTGTATTTTAATTCGCCTTATAGTGTGGTTTTCGTACGTCGAGAGACGACTTTACTCCTGAATTGCCTACTCAGTCCAAAGCAGTACATGTTGGCAAGAGCGATTCTGCGATTTCCATGCTGACATTATTATCGGTGTCTCGAAATTATAACTGTCAAGAGTGACGTGGGTGTCAAGGCGCGAATGTGCTGATTGTTTGTTTGATGACAGGAGACACTTTGTCTTGTCCTCGATTACCGCCGGACCCATTCGCTTTGCTTCCTTGTCAAACTTGGAAAAGCCGGGACAGACTTCGCGGTTTTTCTTATCGATGATGTCATTGCCATCGGCATAAGCCAGCAATTGTACGCTCTTGTAGTAAATTGTTCCTGAGCAGTTCAGTTCTGCAGATCTTATTATCTTCTCCAACATCAGATTAACGAAGTCACATGAAAGAGAGTCATTNGGGTGTCAAGGCGCGAATGTGCTGATTGTTTGTTTGATGACAGGAGACACTTTGTCTTGTCCTCGATTACCGCCGGACCCATTCGCTTTGCTTCCTTGTCAAACTTGGAAAAGCCGGGACAGACTTCGCGGTTTTTCTTATCGATGATGTCATTGCCATCGGCATAAGCCAGCAATTGTACGCTCTTGTAGTAAATTGTTCCTGAGCAGTTCAGTTCTGCAGATCTTATTATCTTCTCCAACATCAGATTAACGAAGTCACATGAAAGAGAGTCGTTCTGTCTGAAACTCCGTCTGGTGGCGAACGGCAACAGAGCAGTGCTGGTGGTATTGCTCAGCGTCATTTTTCACAGCCGTATGGGTTTTGAGGGGATGCCAAATTCAGACATAGCGGCATATAGGAAACTCCTTTTAGTGCTGTCGAAAGAGGATTTAAAGTCGACAAATAGGTGGTGAGTTTCGATCATTTTCTCGCGGGTCTTTTCCAAGATTTGGCGAATTGTGAATACCTGGT
>NW_016184119.1:0-5323 GCF_001687245.7 Rhagoletis zephyria | reverse complement strand
TTTGTTAATTTTCTAGGTTTTGTTCTGATTGCTTTTATTTAATTTTTATTCATTTATTTATTGTTTAGTTAACTTTATACATTTACATACATATGTATTACATAGTTTAAAGCCTTTTGTCCGAAATAGTTTTTTGTTCTTTTAAAAACTAAGAAGTTTAGCACATAATTAAATCAATGTGAATATTGGGTTTTATTTCATGCAAGAAAAAAATGTGCAAGCTGATTTAAGTCCGGTCTGGCAACAACGGATCGGTTCAACTTTTCTAGTCACTCCAGAGTCCATTTCTTTGTATGTTCTTTCCAAACGTTTTGTTGAATTTCGCAATCTGTATTCGCTTTTCTTTCCCACTCCTTCTTTCATTTTTCTCGTCTTTTTTTGTTCTTTACGATTTCTTTCAATAAGCCAAGCTTGCAATCAATTCAAATACTCGCTGCTGCTTTCAGCAAAATCCAATTGACCATCGTACCCAATTCCAGTCATTTCACATAATACAACCTCACCTCGCTCCAACATGTAGAAAACAAAAACAAAACACGCCAGCGTCTTTGCTGATCTGCTCCAATCCAGTTGCATGTTGTTCACTTAAACTTTGTCATTCAATTTCACGGGTATCTGCAATCTATGTTATTCACTCATTTTATCTACGTACATACATATGTATGTAGATAGATTAGGGGTGTGAAAAAAGTAAAGTTGGAATTTTTATGCTCTCAACCCCTAGAATTGTTCTATACCGAACAAAAATATACTCCTATTTTTTATTTTGAAAAAAAAAAACAACAACTTTTTGTAGAAATGGCATAGAACTCTGTTTCCCTTTAGGAGACCCCCAATAAGAATACCCAATTGTTTATTTAACAATTTTTTCACAGTAACTATATTTTATAGGGCCGCCAAAAACCCCAAAAATCCGCATAAAATGCGAGGGGAAAGCTTCGAACGCTTTGAGCGACCTCTAAGGATTTTTGATTTCAAAATAAAAAATAGGGGTACCTATATTTTTTCGATATAGAAAAATCCTAGGCGATAAGGGCATTAAAATTCTCACTTAACTTATTTTGCACCACCTTAATGTACATACATATTACTCGCATTTTGCATTCGCTGCTTCTTATTTCCTCCAGCAGCTTGCATTTCTTTGCGTTCTAACGAATTTCGAATTATGTATTTACTTTGCGTAAGAATTTTGCATATGCTAAGCATATTTCTGCAATACGAAACAAAATTTATTCTATTGAAAAATAAAGCATTCAATGGAGTTATCTGCAATCTTTACTTTTATTAGTTTATGTAAACATTTTTTTCAATTCAAGCGATGTGCAGTGTATTTGCACATAAAGCATTGGGTTGGGAAAAACAAAAAAAAAACTGTGCAATAACTTTGATTTCCATTAATAAATATCTTCCGAATCTCATCAAAGTGTTGCTGGTTATTTTTTCTCCATTTCAATACACCATACCTTTCGGCTAACTTTTTCGAGTATTTCGTAGCTTTTTCGTTATCGAAAACTACCTTTTCCTTTTTTTAATTAATCAAACATTTTCATATTAATTGTCACTAAGCAAAGCTAGTAATTTCATTAATCTCGCCTTTGACGAACTTGAAAAAAATACCAGCCTAATTGCGAGAGTCGTGTCGAGTGAAAGTCGTTTTTCGAGAATCGAATCGTATCGAAAATGATATGTCATTGCCTAAGAGTTCGACTCGACTGGTGTATTAAAACCGAAAAACTTGGCAGCACTGCATAGTTTTCGACGATTTTTGTGGTTAGCTTATTTCAGCACGACAGTAGACAATTCTAATGTTGTCGAGTCGTACAATTTAGCCTAATATACAATTTACGCAATGAAGCCGTATATTTCAAATACTTTTTATTTGGGCTAAAACTAGTTCCCGTTACCTTTTTAATCGTCTCTTGTGTGATAATTGCCAAGGAAATTTTCTAATTATTATTTTTAATTGCATAAGTTTGAGTTCTTCGATTATCCCCAATGCTTTAAAAAATAATAATCAAATCTGGAATGAGCCAAAACTTACGCGCAGAATTCGGAAAAATCTTATTTGTACTAATTTGTATTTGCGCAAATATTTGTCTGGTGTATCTTGGGTATTAGGTATCACTCAACACAAGTTAGGGAAACGAATTTACATCATTGACGTACATAACTAAACCCTTTTCTCAGTGTAGCCTTGAATAGATTTGCTCGTTCCATCTCTCTCCAAAATTCATATACGTATGTATGTATGTACTATCCGTAAGAACCAGAAAGCGCTGACTGCATCGACCGAACAGGTCATAAAAAGTCTTTTCTTACTTTTTGATTGCTATTTTTTTTGCACTCATTTGTTTAATGAACAATTTTTTGTATGTTTAATTAAAAATATCCTGGCCAGTATTTTTTCAGCCAACCCACTCGCGAAATATTTCCTAAGGCGTTAAATTGCATCAAAATAGATTTTATCGATTAAATAGATGGGTGCAGGTCGAGCCTTAAATTGATCTTCTACTATATTTTACAATAAAAAAGTGGCAACTCTGTAAAACCGGTCCGAAAAATGTCTGCAGTGTACGGTGAGAAAGCTGTGAGTGAACGGTCGTTTCCAGTTGTGGTTTACTCTATTCCGCTCCTGAAATTTTTATGTCAAAATTGCACATCGCTCTGGTCGGCCAGCCACTGGAAGAGTCCTGCAAGCAGTCAGGAGATAACGGAGGCACTAAACATCAACCACATTACAGCGGCGAGTTATGTAAAAAGAACAAGCTACTCAAAGGATTTAGATTTTTGGGTGCCACATGAATTCACGCAAAGAAATTCAACCATTTTTGAAGCGAATAATTACGGGTGATAAAAAATGGATTGAATATTTATAAGAATACCCAACGCAATCGATCATGGTCAAAGAGCGATGACCCTGATGACATTGACGGCAATCAAGGTTATGTCCGAGTGCTTGGTGTCCATTATGAACTGCTACAACGTGGTGAAATTAAGAAAAAGCGACCAGAGTTGTCCAACAGAAAAGGTGTTTTGATGACTCCGAACAGATTTACGAAACTTGGTTGGGAAGACGCGCTGAAAATTGCGTTTCCAAGTTTTTCGCCAATAAACCCCCGAAGTTATACAGCGATGGAATTTACTTGATTGAAACTAATTTTCAATAAAGAATTTTTTTTTTTTCAAAAATTTATCCAAAACCCGCGATTGATCGAATACATATATGTATACTTATGTATGTGTGCATTGAATTGGATCGGCAAACGAAGAGATCAGTATGAAAACTGGAAATCAAATGAAAGAAAAAGAAGAAGAAATTACACAAGAAATCACTGGAAACACCAAAAAATCAAACAACGCTTATTATCCTACGGTCGTAGCAACAACAACAACAACAGACAAAACATCAGTTGTAGTAACAACGGTAGCAACATCAACAAACGTGTGATAAGCAAAGAATACTCATATGCGTGATTTGTAGTAAAACTAAAAAAAAAAAACAAAAACAAAAACAAAACAACACAAGCAAAAGCAAGCGCGTAAGAAAACCGGTTCACGACTGACTCCAAACACGAAGCAAACCTGTATGTTCATTAAAAAAAATATAGTCACTGAGCTTTTGTGCTAGTATGAGTTTAATTATTTTGACTCAACTCTGCTCGTAACACTGCTTGGCTGTCCTTCCCTGGCATCAATTTTGTTTGATGGTTTTTATTTGCGGTTCGAGATTCCCAACGTCTGCTGTGGTATCTGCAGGCACTTACTACTAGCCAAGCTATCATCGTATTTTTTGAGGAACAAACGCCTAAAGCTAATGTGGAAGCGAAAATGAAAAAAGAGGTATTCAATGTTCACAAATAAGCTAACGAAAAATTTAATAGAACTGTAGTCGAAACGAAGGTGAAGAAATATACATACATACATATGTATACCAATCATTTATAAAGAGGCAGCGCTTCAAAACAAATAAAATATATGAAACTCAGTGATTCAAGAAACTCGTTACGAAGTGACTGCTGCCGCCGCCGGCCCACTCAATTGCGCTGGGCAGGCGGCTAAAGCCTCCACAGCACAGTGGGTACAGCTGTCGTTGATCGTGCCGAGATGGTGCACAAAAGTTGTTGTGGCAGTCGTCGTCTGTGTGTGAAGTAGCTGGCTGGTTGACTGGCTGGCACGTTTCAAAATGATACAACACGAGGCACAGTGGTGCAGCTTCATATATTTTTTTTTGGAAAAAAATTCTAAGGATTTAGCGCAGAAAAGAAACATTTATGGATATAAATCATGAAAAGGGCGAAAAATTTAAATACAAATCTGACCTTAAAAATACCATATATAGCGCATACTCTGAATTTTTTTCCAAAAGTTTGTAATAATATTATAAATGAACACCCAAAAATTGGGCGCGATTGGCTCATTTAAAGTCATTCTTCCCATACAAACTTGACCCCTCAAAAACGCTTTAAAGGTGCCATAAATACCGTCGTTTGAATCAAGGTTTTTTTTTTTAAGTCGCAAATATGCGCAAATTTTTTCTTCGCGAATTTAAAGAAAAATTCCGGTTTTACATTTTTCTATAGCTAGACGGAGATGGAGGACTACCGAGGGAACAAAGTTTCTGTTCATTATTAAGTATCATTTTTATTTGTTTATGGTATTACTAAAATATTTGGTCCATTGCACACATTTTTTCTCAATGGTTCTCATATGAACCTACAGCAAGAGCAATCAACAAAAAAGTTATTAGAAAAACGCGTTGCTCAGTCGAAAAAAAATCCCAATCAGTTTTAGTTGAATGAAATTCTTCTGACTTCTGTTAATTTTATTGCATAAAATTGTCAATTTCGTAAGAGTTATAGTGCATTTGTTTTACTCAAATATTGCTTTATAAGCTCAAATCATTCGTATATAAGAATTGAGTGTTCAAAAAACTGTATTTTTCCTTCGAAATCCCACTGTGCGACGTCACAACACAACTTCGAGTAAAGAAACTCAGAAAAAGACAATAATAATGGCTTCAAATGCACTTGGCAACAGTGCTGTTAATTTTATTATACCTACTCAATAGAGTGACCAATTTTTCCTGATCGAATTTGCTGCCATTCAGTGCACGTTATTGGGTGTAAGGTTTAACTAAGGAAACTCTCCTGTCTCGTATCCGGAGAGACGTCAAACTATTGGAGTTCAAAAACTGGATATACGACGGGTCTTTTGAATGTCCATGTTGTAAATGCGCCAGACAATGGTTTTATAACTGCTTTAACTTTTGCAGGACAGTCATACCGCCTTTCTATTTAGTTCCAAGAGGGTTATGAGGGGCACT
>NW_016184117.1:0-5324 GCF_001687245.7 Rhagoletis zephyria | reverse complement strand
TATTATATACGCTTACATATATATTAAATGAGATCAAAAAAGAGATTTGTTCCTTTACTCTCAATCCTGATTAATGGGTAATATTGCCTTGGAGTTTTATTGCCTCTCTCTGAGCTACAAGCTCATTAAGACACCTGGCCTATCCGCAAACACACGTAAGGTTGGGGAGTCTCGAAGAAGGCAATGAAAAGAAGCGCAGGAAATAAAAGGAAAACAGAACAATAAAAGAGCATGCTCAAGGGCACAGGTACCATGATTAGGGAATAAAAAACGTTGTTGATTTTTAGACTCAAATACCCGGTAATTATTCAGTGGCAGCTGAATGTCAAACAAAGTGATTCATTTAAAGTTAGGGTTGATTGGAAGGTATAAGGTTCTTTTTTAATATTTTTGAAAAAAAAAGATACTTAAGTATATTTTTATTAAACTTTCTAAACAACATTCAGACAAAAGATAAATAAACCAATTCGACGGTAAGGCACGTTTTCATACATCAAAATAAACAAGCGTTTCAAATATTCGACAACAATTGACATCCGTAGCAAGTCAAACCGACGGCAATTCAAAGTTGACAATGAAACAAATGTCCAGTATACAAATAAAGCGTGTGTAGTAGTAGAAAACATACACACACACCCACAGCCAAACAAATGAGTACTTCATTACTGCAATCAGTGTTGCCGTTATTCGGATATTTCCATCAAATTTGGCAGCTTTTTTCTCTTCCTACGTTGGTAGTTTAAAAAGAAATTTGGTAGGTTTTGAACCAGGCATTTGCAACCGGGTAGAGGTGATCTTTGAGCTGGAAATATTCAGAAATCATGCATGTATGTGTGTATTTATATACATTTAACTCTCAGTAAAAGCTTGCGCAGTATTTTATTTCAATTTATTGAAAAAGGCCCAGGTAAGACTTGCTCCGCGCTCCTCCATATGATTAGCATGTTTGTTGCGTTTGCGACCTGCCCATACATTACAATGGGTAACTTATTATCTGAACATTTAAAGATTGCCTGCCTGTCACCAAAAGCTATAGCCTTGACACTAAATAATTTTCGGTAATAGTTCAGTACTATTTCAGGATCCCGAACTAATCCCAAAACTGTCCTAAAGTACTTAGGCCTGAAGTGGTTATGAAAAAGTCGTAAACTTGTCTCGAAATGATCTGGAACAAGTCTTAAAACTGTCCTTATTGGTCACTTAATTATACATTGTACATTTGTACACACAAAAGGCAATTACAGATTTTCTGCTGTTCTAACGGAAATTTTACCCATTGCGAGAGCTATGATGTCAAAGTTACGCTCGTTATGACAAAAACCAATCTTTAAACATCATACAGCCCCCTAAGTAAGAACACTATCAGCTGATTGCCGAAAAAGTCGAACAACTGAGATCACCGGGTTTTGGCACTTCTTTTTATCACATGGTGTAGATACAAAAAATTACTTTTGATACATTTTGAGGTCTTTTGATAGCGAGGGATAAATACATGTCTGAGTGGCAACACTGATACATACATATATGGGGCATTCCATACCAAAACGGACATTAGTAAAGAAATTAAATCGATTTGGTTTTGTTTTGGTGCTGTAAAATTTTTAAAAATGTATTAATCAAGCTCAAATTTCATATTTATTCTTTATTTATGTTTATGCATCAACCATAAAAAAACACATAAAGTGCGATATGGAACGCCCCATATCCAGATCACCCACGGTAGCAACCGAAAGTCATGATGCATTATAGTCAGCGCAGAGGAGTATACGCCACACTATGTATTGGCAATCATCAAAATCATAATTTTAACTAAATGTGTACATATGTATGTATGTATGTATGAATGTACCTACACCTACATACAAGCATAAATAGAAACGCAAACTTGTACGCTTGGCGGAATCACGTTTGGCTAATTGGCGACATATACAATTGCCTTGTGAATTATTGTCAGTTTAGTCAGACCATAAGCCTTACGCCTGCTTCGGTGTTTTGTATGCGATGAGCGGCATTGAGCACGTACCGCTGACAAAGCTCACTTGCAAATACATTCATTCATACAAATGAAAAATCTGCATAATGATCAGACATATCCACCCGCACAAGGCGGCAAAAGTTGAGAGTGGAGGCTCATTCGCAAGTCACAATGCAATTGTGTGTTTATGTATGTATGAATGCATGTACATTTTTATTTTTGTCTTCCAGCGTTTGACTCGTTCCAAACAATTTTGTTACGTTTTATTGTACGATTATCTGTTGAATTATGGTAAATTCGTACTATTCATTGTAGAGGAAATTAAATGTCTGAATTGAAAAGATATCTATGTATATATCTATGTATGTATGTATGCATGTAGGTAAGTAGCTATAGAAAATACAGAAGCTGTGTAATTGTGCAACAAGCGAACATAAACGAAACGGTATATAATGATAAAAGGTAATTCATTCACTGCCATGTTTCTTGAATTGTTTTGGGAAATCAGCTGACGTGTTCAGACCACAACGACGCTATGCCAATTGTATGTTAATGTCATTAAAAATATGTACTAACGTACATAAGCTTCAAGGTCATGTAACTTTTGGGTTACTATTTTTTAATAAATTCATATCATTGTATCTGTATGATGTTTTTGTTATTAAAGATGAATTTTTTGCTTTTACAGTTTACAGCTCTAGCTACTCGGGTGGTCGCTTTAACGTTACTATTCTATTTAATAATGTGAACTTAAAATTAATTCAAGAAGACATCACATTAAATTTAGAAGAAGCACCTTTCAGTGAATTTCAAGACATGATAGTTTGCTGATGGAATGATAGTTTTGTTTGTCAGACTTGTTCCCCAACTTAGGGAGATGAGGACAATAAAGGATATTTTTAATTTTTGTAAAAATTCTCCTTGGGACAGTGATTTGTTAAAAATTATTGATAATGGAAGACAAAGTGATGCACAGTTTTTCAACAATATGAGAGAGAATCCATCCTCACCCAGAACATGGTCATTAGGCAATGACGGAAATGGATGATATACATCCTCAGCAGAACATTTAAAATATAGAATAAAAATCTAGAGTTACCACCTGTAGGAAAAATGCAGTTTAAGTAAATTTATAGGATAAAGTTAATATTGCACTAAGGCTGTCAAAACAAAGAGATTTAAGATTAAGATTTTATAGATATTAAAGAAAAATGTATATAGAGAGACTTCCTTTTTAGTGCAACAGAAGAAAAATCACAATTTTTAGAATTTGTGTCTGTCTGTAGATATGTTTGTACGCGCATAACTCCAAAACTAATGCATTGAATTGAATGCAGTTTGCACCGATATATCGCCAGAAGTCTAACTTAAAATATAGAAGAAAAAGAACTCGAGAGTTGCCACCTGTTTAAAATTTAAAAAATTTTGTTTAGGAAGGTTGCCACCTGTGTGAAAATTTGTATTCAATAAAATTCATAAAGTTGATGAAAAATTAAAGTTTACTGACTGGTTTAGAGGTATTTTCTCTGGGTTTATTAGTTTATCTCAGAAAAGGACACAAACCTGCGATAATTGAGGCAGTTCCCAGTCTACAGAGTCCAGTAACTTACAGAGTCGAACTTAGCATAAACAAGTAAGAAAGCCTAAGTTCGGGTGGAGCCGAACATTAAATACCCGGTGCAAGTATTAAATATATGTTTTTTCAACTTTCCGAAACCTACCGCTAGATGGTAAGCCGTGGTGTATCAATTTTGAGTAAATTAGCGTCCTTAAATTTCGAAATATTGCAGTTTCAAGCATTTCTGAAACTTACCGTTATATGAAAAGCGGCCGTAATTTTAGTCTGATTTCAATAATCTTCAACGTTTTGCTTTTATGTGGCCAGCACAACAAAAATACCGAGTTTGGTACAAATTAGTAGAACGGTTACCGATATACATATATGTGGTCATAAGTGGGCGGTGCCACGCCAATTTTCCAAAATTTAACCATAAACGTATTTCTTGGTAAAGAATTGTTGCGAGCATCAATTTTGAATAAATTAGCTTTAATATTTACTGATTTATCGAAGATTTTGTATTTCTCTAAATTACCGTTATATGGGAAGTTGGCGTGGTTATAGTCCGATTTCGCCCATTTTCAATACCAACCTACCTTGGATTAACAGAAACCTACATACCAAATTTTGCTGAGATATCTCAATTTTTGCTCGAGTTATCGTGTACACGGACGGACAGACGGACAGACAGACAGACATGGCTTAATCGATTTCTCTATTCATTCTGAGCATTTATGTATGCATTTGTCTATATCTATCTCGATTCGTTTTGGCTGTTACAAACAACCGTTATGTGAACAAAAATAAATATACCCTTGTGCACAAGTGCGCTCGGGTATAAAAAGTTATAGTTAGTACTCATACTACGACAAAATGAGACTGTATTGGTATGCGCAATTATGTAATAAGGCATTATATGTAGCATAATTACCTTATAAAACAAAGATTACATAATTCCTAATAATAACGCATTACATGGAGAAGAATTATCTTTTTATAAAGCCTATAGCCGTTAGCGTATTACTTACATATGTGTGTATGTTTGTAATGTCTCCGATAAGGTATTGCTCATACCTCATTAGTGTTGAGTCTTCTCTTCTTGTCTGCAGCTAATTGATAACCCGGTTATCTACATTGTGTGTATGTATTCGTCATTGCCACTCTGAAGTTGAGTAAGTGCATATGTCCTTTTCAATAACCGTTAGATTTTACGTGTTTTCACATACTTTATAGATAAAAATGTGGTTTTAATTGCTCGATTATAACTTTAAACGCAGCGACTTATGAGTAATGTCGAGTGATTTCATATTGGTTCCCATCAAATAGTTCTCACAGCTATAACATCACCCATTCCTAAGTTAGCTGGCTAGTCTACTCCGCATGCGGACAAGCATTGTTGCCTACATACATACGTACATATGTGTGTACATAGGTTTGTAGCTAACAGTATCTGTATCTATTTCGCGGTATTTAACAGCATTTCTTCCGTTTTATCTCACAACTCAAGCGAACGCCTCGTTGTTGACAAATGGATAAAATAAAAGATGTTGCTGATGGCGACAATTTCTCACAGAAAAGCAACAATGTACTTAAATACATATGTATAAGTACTTAGTGTATATGTGAGTTTCTATGAATGTATGCACCCATAAAACGGATGCATTATACAAGAATAATATATATGTACATCTGGATACCTAAATGGCTGTCGACTAAAGTGTATACATATATATATACATATCTGTCTACATAAATATCTATCCGTGTGCGATTGTTGACAAATAAAGCTAT
>NW_016184116.1:0-5324 GCF_001687245.7 Rhagoletis zephyria | reverse complement strand
CGACCCAATTTTTAACTATTTTTATTATTCACCGATCAACTGATATCTCCGTACGTAAGTAGGTTTGTCAAGAAGGCAAACTTTGTAGCTTACTCAATCAGCTTTTGCCTGGAGTTACGACGATCGGCATTCGAGTAGGCCGCGTTAAGTGCTGCCAATCACGCACTTGGCTCATAAGCATATTCACACATTTATATGTATTTTAGTATGGAGTAGGCTCAGTATCTACGCACGATCAACATGGCACAGTTCCATTCCTTTGTAGGACTATCAACTCACACGATTGTAGTGTGAAGTGTTGAAAAAAAGCCTCAAGCTGAAAAAAGCTCGTTAGATTGCCTCAAGGGCGCCAAAAGCATGGAATAGTAAAATGAAAGCGGCTTAAGTATGTTTTAAGATGCTCTAGAAGAAAACAAGCCCCATTTTTTATATTTCTTTCATAATTAGAATTTTAGTAAATGCTCCCAAAAATTGCTTGTCATCATCGAAGAGTTTTTTAAAGTCAAATCGCTCTGAAGTGAATATAGTGTTAACTTGGAACAAAAGCTTCCGAAAGCTTTTGGGATACAACATACTTTTTATTGTCATAGGTTGAAAGCAGTCAGTCAAACTTTATGGGATTTTATCGTAGAAATCCCTATTGATTTAAGCCAAGATGATTTTTGAAAGCACTCAAATGATCACTAAACTAATGCGATCCGTCGCAATGAGTGTCATTTTGAAAGCTACATTGGTAATAAGTGAATTGTATTTATTCATTTCATAATTAATACCTACATATGTATATACATATGTACATATATGCATGACTTGAGCTCTTGAGTGCGAGTCAAAGTGCAATTAGAGCATTGGAATTCAAAAGTTTCGATATTCAACTCAAGAAAATTGACATAGCAAAGTATCCATCAAGCTCATTTAACTTACAATTAGAGTAAAATTTTAAATGCAATGACTCAGATGAATTTCAAACTTGAAAACATTTTTGTTGTAGTTTATATGTAGCCTGTAGACCTCTACTTACATATGGTATGCAATCAACAATATTTTGATGATGCTCTCTATCATTAAACTTGACCAATGTACTCAAGCAAAAAAAACAAGTACCACACATATTCAAAAGCAAATGCCGAAATTGGAGGCATGCTACCTCAAAACAACGATAACAACAACAACAAAAATAACAGAAACACAGCATAAATGAATCAATGAAACGAACTCAAATGAATTGCAATGCATCGAGAAGCCATTATAATAAGTTGATCTTCCGCCATACACCTTTGGTCGAACCTTGCCATGCTGCAGTAGGTACCTAAATCTAGCAGGCAGGTAGTCGACGGTATGGTGTGAATTATGGGCAATTGTTGAAGTTGACCTTCACTGGGCGTTACTGCGCACCGAGCGCAAGCACCGACAATACTTGCTGCGGCCCTTACCGCGCCGATATTAAGCACTGGTCAATGGGAAAATGACTGCAGGCGTTCATTGAAATAACCATCACAAAAAGGGCAAAAAAGCCTTTACATTCATACATACCAATGGCATACATACATACATACAACTATAGGGTGATTCAAGGGCGATGCAGGCGGTTATCGATGGGATACTTGAACAACAAACAGTTGATGCCGATTAAAAAAATAAAAATAATCATGAGCGATGGGCATATTTTCACCTAAACGAATATGTTAACAACTGGCGAATTTGAAGTACAGAAAATCCACATGTCATTCAAGAAAAAATGATGCACCCACAACGATTCACTGCTTGGTGTACCGGTAAAGCTGTTACGATGAACGTTATCAAACACACAACAACTTTATATGGCCCGAATAAGATGAAATGGACTTGGACAATATGTGGCTGGAATAGGACGGCACCACTTGCCACACAACGCATGAAACCATAGCCCTATAGCGAACGAAGTTTCCAGAACGCACTATTTCACGAAACAACCAGGTAAAATGAACGCCGATTTGACGATTTGACACCATTGCACTTATTTCCCTAGGGCTGCATGAAAAGAGGGTCTATACCAATAAGCCTGAGACGACTCCAGAGCTGAAAAGTTAAAGCATACGCCTTATAAATGATATACAGTCCGAACTATGTCAAAAAGTCATGGAAAGTTGAGTCGTGGTAGGCATTAAACGGATATTGTTTTTCATACATAAATGTAACAGAATAAAAAACATGAAGAAAAAAGTATTTCGACAAATTTTGTAGAGTTTTTTTTATAAAACAAAAGCTGCTGTCTTATTGAATAAAGGTGCTGGCCCAATGCTTGCTTTTCACACCTTGCTTACTTTAATTTGCTTTGATTTACTTCAAAAGCTCGTTTGGCCAAATGGCGGCTTGGAACGCTGTCAAAGTAACCAGCTGCGTAGTTAAAAAGTCAAGGTCTTTTTCCTTACACTAAGAATAATTTTGCCATAAAATTTCAGAAAATTAAAAAAAAAGAAATACAACAAAATCTTTTCAGATTTATTTTTAAATTAATTTGAATTAATTTTTGCATTTCAAAGGAATGATAATAATTATACATACATTTAAACCTATACGTACATTTATTAGAAACAAAAAACTCAAAAAAAAAATCGATTTTTCAAGAGACGACTTACCAGTAGTTTGACATCATAAATATCGCTAGCTTTGTGTGAAAAGTTGATAAGTCTACTTTTAATGAAGCCTCAAGTAAGAGAAATTAAGGACTTAGGTACTCGTTTTATTTCTTCTCGTTTATATTCAATGAAAGATAAATTTTATAAGTCCAAAATAGGCCCCGAATATGTAATAAGGCCAAAATTATAAGATTTTTTTTAACAGAGATCGAATCCTTCTGATTTGTATGGAGTTTTGCTTTGCTTTAAACACGCAAAATGTTGTATTCAAAGTTCCTGTAAAATTTGTAAAATTGGACTTAGCAACTTTTCACTTTAAGCCAGCGACATGTTAAATATAAATATGGAAACATAGATTACTTTTTATTAAACTTTGAATTACTAATATTATACATATATTTTTTAAATTACGTAAGACAATTTTTGTACATAAAAGTCTGCAGCAGTTTTTTTGAGTTGATTTAGAACGGAAACATATCTTTTTGTCAAAAGCCTACGAAACGCTTTCAAATAAAACATTTGCCTATTTGATACTTTGAGGCGCTTAAAGCAAGTGAAGCAAAGCTGCCATTTGGCCACCCTTCGTACGTTTTAGTATATTCCAAATAACTTTTGACAGTTTTCAAAGCTAAGCAAGCAAAGCAAGCCTGCATTGGACCAGCGCCTTAACTCTGTATAAACAATAGCATACATATATACTAGTTATGGGTAATACTATGTTCTGACCGACATCGAAAACATGCTAAAACTGGTTTTCGACCTAAAACTTGTGTTTTCGTCCAAGTAAAATTTGTCAAACGAAAACCAGTTTTCGCTGAAAACTACTTGAAAACTCACGTTCCACTCATTCCAATCGGTGTTTTCACTAGTTTTTTTTTCCGATTATTTATCGAAGTGGAAGTCGTATTTTATCATCTTTAATATGCCATTTCGAATTTATTGTTAATTGGCTGGACAAAGTAAAATAAGAATGAAGGTAAGAGGTTGCTAATGAAAAGAAAATGANTCCGATTATTTATCGAAGTGGAAGTCGTATTTTATCATCTTTAATATGCCATTTCGAATTTATTGTTAATTGGCTGGACAAAGTAAAATAAGAATGAAGGTAAGAGGTTGCTAATGAAAAGAAAATGAGGGAAAAGCATTTTGGTTTTGTTTTTGTGTAGCAAAACTGTAATCAGAGGATGTAAGAAATGTCAACGAAAACACTAACAGCCGGTGTAAACAACCTTCAGCATTCAGCCCAAAATCTCAAAACTCGTTTTCAAAGTGTTTTCGTTGTCGGTCAGAACATCGTATAACACTGCGCGGCGCGGTGCGGCTTCAAACTTGAAAGGAGAGCCGGATGAGGAGTTTTTCATCTGAACTGAAGCTTGAGACATCTTTTCGAACTCCCGACCCATGCATTGTATATCAAGTGAAAGTATTGACAATCTAAGGGCAAGAAGCTGCGCTCAACGAATTTTAGATAATTTCAGACAGATCTGACAGCTTTAGACTGACACATAGACAATGCAAAGAAAGCGCCTTACTGAATGCAGTAGATCTTCGAACGAGATGTGAACTATTGAGTATAATTGCAGAATTGGCAGGGTACGATGGAACGACAACTCAATACTTCAGGGAAAAGACAAGGTATTTATTTAGGTATGAATAACTCTAGCCTACTTTCACCTGTTGTCCCGTGAAATTTCCATGATTATTTGGCCATCGTATACGAGCTACTTTTAAGTTTGAAGAGAAAATAAACGTCACCCCTTAGTAAAGTCTTTTACGGATCGTTGCTTAATTTGTTTATACGCCATAAGTTGTGTCTTTGTTGCTAGAATATAGAAGACGACGAAAATGTACCTACCAAACTATCTGACTTTGTTGAAGTTCACTCGGAAGTGATTTCCAGAACCTGCCTGATTCTACGTTCCAGCTTTACATTGAATAAGATTGGGCATGTTGGATCATCCCTCCTTTCAAGGATTTGCTGAGATCTCACAGGTAGAAATAAAAACGTTGGCATTGAAAACGGGAATGCGTACATTCCACTATGTATTCAATATTTTTGTTACTAAATACACTTTACGGAAAGGGTATAAAATTTCCAAGTATATTAAAGTAGATATGTACATTAGACTGCAACACTCCCCATACAAAAAAAAAATCGGTACTTTTTTTCATTGGAACTTTAAAATCTATTATATTTTAAGACGTCCACCAAAATATTTCGGAAAAATATTAAGATTTAAGTAAGCTGGACCGATTTGAAAATACCTCCCAAAATGGAGTTTTTTATGAATAAAAATAGTTTCTTAAAGATTTTTTTTAAAATCCCTTCAAATGACAAAACGGTTTAAGCTTAAAATATTTGCATAAAAATATTTAAAAAAATTTTGAACGGAATCGTAATGATGGGATTTTTGATGCTGTTTTTTAACTTCTTTCGAAGATTGTTTTCCGAAAAACCGCCACATTTTCTGATGATGCGGTCTAATGTACATACTTATGTATGTATGCACATATGTACAACATGTGCACTTAAAGCGGAAGTGCATACTCACGCGCACGCAATGAAAACATACATACACTTACATATCATACATACACACCTATGCACGTATGTATAAAAACCTCGCGAACGGATGCACCGCTGTTCTAGTGACGTGCCCGTAAAAAAACAACAACAACACAACATAAAAAAATAATAACAAACAA
>NW_016184115.1:0-5325 GCF_001687245.7 Rhagoletis zephyria | reverse complement strand
CAGAAACTTAGTAGAACAGTTGTTTTATGTTAAATATTTCGCACCGTATCAACTGAATGCGTACAAAATTTGTACTTATTTGCCATTAAGCGAATTGCTGTGTGTGCCATGGCGTATGAGTAACGCTCGCATAACATTTCGAACAAAAAACAATGGTCGAAATAGTTATAGCCGCGACACATTTTGACAAGTTTTAACAAATTATTTTTGTTGTTATTTTATTTTTGTGTTTTTTTTATAAAAAATTAGCTCATTCTTTAACAAAACCCGTGTAAACCTAAGTTTACAACTTTGTGCAATATTTGAAAAAAATCAACAAACTTTTGTAAAAATTTCCAACTTTTTTAATTAGATTTCTTATAAATAACCTGAGTATGCAGTTTTGTAGCGCATTGAATTCTAGTAGAACAAAGTATAAGTTTCAAATGGCTAAAAATTGCGGTTGATTTTATAGATTTTTTTTCCAAGGTGTTTGATTTAAAAATAAATTGTGTGTTATATGGAAGCAAATGGGACAAAAAAAAATCTTAAAAATCAACCGTAATTGTTAGCCATTTGAAACTTATACTTTGTTCTACTAGCATTCAATGGGCTACAAAACTGCATACTCAGAATCTCTCTAGGAAAGTGCGCATAACTTTTCGAACAAAAATTTTTGCGATTTAGGGCAAGGAAAGTGGAAGTTGGTAAAAAAGTTCAGATATGATGTATGTGCGTATGGATGTTTGATATGATAGAAAAACGGTCTACAGTTGTTTGAGGATAAGCTGGAAGAATGCTGAGCTTGTACAAACATGCTTGTTTTGACCAACAATAATCGCCAATTTTCCGGCCATTAGCAATCAATGGCGTATCCGTCTCATTTCGAAATGAGATTACAGCCTTGGGTATACTTTTCGTTTTACACAGGTAAAAATATAATATTGCAGTGTTCTAAATGTCATTCCTACATGCCAATTGCGCTCCTTTAGATTTCACTTTTTTCATATGTATAAGCATATAAATTGCGTGTCAGCGTGTATCAATCGTATATCTTCAGGAACCTTTAATCGATCATCTGTATTTCAAGGGTCAAAAGTAGGAATTTGCAAAATATTGCACAATTTAAAAAATAAGTCGATTTAAAGTCAACCTTTAGTAAAGAAAACGCATTTTTTGTGACAAAAATTTAGTCATTGGGATTTTTCTCATGTCGGGTTCGTGGTGGTAGCGAAGGATGTAGGTGTCATCAAATATGCGCAGGCTTGGTGTGAGCACCAAAAACCGCAGATTACTGATGTCGTTATTAGGCGAGTAAAACAAACTTTCTGTAATAGGCTTAAAGAAAGGTGCACGTCTATAGCTGCTATGGGCGCTCGCATACGAAACATCGTAAGCGATATATCGCTCGTGTAGACCGTTTACCGCAGAAGATATACGATATAAAGGACGAGATATCGCATACTTGTTGTCGCATATCTGTGTTTAATTAATTTTAATATTTTTTTTGATTCCGAGTAAGAAAGAAGTGGTGGGATTCGGAGAAGTGCTGTTAAAGCACAACCAAGAATAAAATGTAATCAGTGGAAAACTCACAGCCATATTAATTAACTGCAGACGTTCAGAATCATCTCCTATCGACAATAGTAACCAAGTTTCAAGTGATTCAGATCAATTTAGAAAAAAATAAACGGTAACATTAAAATTTTGACATCGGATTCGAATTTAGCGACCCAAATTCCTAAGAAACTCTAGTATGCCGCACTTGAGATTTTTTTACGCCGGTGTAATGGATGAGCACAATTTCAACTCAGAGTCTTGCTTGACGAAGGTTTACAAATATTTTGTCTCGTCAGCGGTCATGTGGGGGACAGGAAGAAGAGCGAGTGGAAAGCGAATACCCAAGGTGCTCGGTGGTTTGGCATTCAAGGGCTTAGAGGAGTGACCCCGACTGAACTGTGACTGAAGACAAACACCTAAGCCGCATTTATGGCAGCGATGGCACAGCAATACGACATGGTGGATGAGAGCCAACGTTGTAAGCCTCAGAGGTTGAGTAACTGAAATGGAGACGTCCACCCAAACGCTGGGTGAATGGAAGTAATATGCGGGCAGTATAACATCTCCACATTCCAGCTTTTCACAAACTGGGATTATTTCTCATCAAGCGCAACCCCGTTGGGTTGAGAAGTCCTAGCTCCATTACAAGATTTCCATATTCGTCTCTGCAATAAGGAGCCCCGATTTTGAAACAATTTTAGTGCTATCTTATTTTCTGCTAGAATTTTTTGCTCGTCTTCTCGGATGCTTAAATTTCAAACTCTTATACCTCTCTTTTCTTCCTCTTAAAAATACTATGTAGAAGAGGAAAACGCTCCTCTTCTCTCGGTACACTTCAATAGTCAATCGCGACGCAATGGTTTATCTACTGCGTATTTCACCACAGGACCGACTTGGGACGCTCCGCCATTCTAGTACATACGAGTAGTTATTTCTGCGTGGTTGGTAGGAACCACTTTAGCCCACCACATTCAAATATATTGAACAATTTCTATATCTCACTTTCAATTACCGGTTCTGTTACCAAGTATAAATTGCTTTGGCTAAAATAAATATACATTAGACTGCATCACCCTCCATACAAAAAAAAATAAAAAATAATCGGTACTGTTTTTCCATTGGAATTATAAAATCTATTATATTTTAAGACGTCCACCAAAATATTTCGGAAAAATATTAAGATTTACGTGAGCTGGACCGATTTGAAAATACCTCCAAAAATGGAGTTTTTTATAAATAAAAATAGTCTCTTAAAGATGTTTTTTGAAAAAATCCCCTCAAATGACAAAACGATTTAAGCTTAAAAAATTTACATAAAAATATTAAAAAAAAAAAAAAATTAAAAAAAAAAATTTTACGGAATTGTAATATTGAGATTTTTGGATTTTTGATGCTGTTTTTTAACCTTTTCAAAGATTGGTATAAGAAAAACTTGAATAACTGAAACTAAACTCTTCCGATTTAGACTTGTGAAGTATCATTCAAAGGATGAAAGAGAAAGGTAGGATGAACGAACATCATTCAAAGTTGAATTAAGATGTGTTGGTATTTGAAAAAAAAAATAAAATAAAACATTGGGACCCGAATGACTTTTCTTTGCACATAAATATAGTGGGAAAATACCTTTCTACCGAGATACTATAGGTCTAAATCAGAAAAGTTTTGGCCCAGTTATTTGAATTTTTCGTAAATCAATCTTTGAAATATGTAGAAAAACAGCTTTAAAAATCTCATTATTACGATTCTGTTGAAAAGATTTTTAAATAATTTTATGCAGATTTTTTAAGCCTAGACTGTTTTGTCATCTGAGGGGACCTTTTTCAAAAAGTGCTTTAAGAAACTATTTTTATTCATAAAAAAAACTCCATTTTTGGAGATATTTTCAAATCGGTCCAGGTCGTTTAAATCTTAAAATTTTTTCCGAAATACTTTGGTGGACATCTTAAAATATAATAAATTTTATAATACCGGCGGAAAAACCGCAACTTTTTTTGGTGATGCAGTCTAATGTATATACATATGTCTGTATGTATGTACGTAAATGCACACCCAAATACACATATCGCACAAAATGTTATTGCGTTTCAAAGCAGTTTCTACGTGTGCAGCATGCTGCATGTAAATTGCTATATACAGTAGTACATATGTACATATGTACGCTCTATGCTACAGACCCAACAACAAACACTCAGCAATCGACCAACTACCAAACAGCCATTAAGCCGCCATCCAGGGAGTTAGGGTAGGTGCACAACTGGAGTTGCTATGCAATTTTGCAAATTAATTGTCTTTCTGCGTGTTGCGACACCAACAACAATTAGTGCGACAAGAACAAATAGACATAAGCAGCAGGTGGTTGGGATGGCNCGAGTAGGTATATATACACATATATATGTACGTAAGTGTGTATGTGTTTGTGTTAAGCTACCAAACACTCCGATGCAGCGAATCGAAGTATGTAGTTCAAAATTAGTGGCGAATTAGCTCAAGTGGGCAGGGTCTGGTTCCTCAAGCTATTTTCGGGAAACTTCGGGACATTTACGTGATTTTTTTTGAGAGTTTTGGGTCCAAAGACTAGACATTGCATGAATTTTATAAAAGATTATCAAATCGGGACCTTTCTGGATATTTCGTGCAGTGTTTTTGAGACATATTCGGTTCTTTCAGGAGGTTTAAAGTTAAAAAAAAACTTTTGTGGGATTTTACGAAAACTTTTGGGTTTAGACGTCTTTCGAGGCCTTTTTGGGATTACTTTGAAATTTTCAGGATTTTTAGGCATTTTGTGGAATCCACGGACTTTTTCGCTACTTTTCAAGAATTTTCTGGTCAAAAAAAAAAGCTTTTAAGACTTTTAGAGCTTTTTCGAAAATTTCCGGTATTTTTTCGTAACTGTTTTGCTTTATCCTTTAGGGAGTTTGTGGTATTAACTGAGATTTGTCGAAACTTTCTCGGGACCTTTTGTAAAGTTTTAGGTCAAAAATAATACGTTTAGGATTTTTTTCAAGATTTTTCTGAAAGTTTTAGAATTTGCAATGGTTTAGGATTACTCCTAATTTTTCGATAATTTGTTGGAAACTTGCGGACTTTTTCGAAACCTTTTTGGATTGTCATGTCAAAAATAAGCATACTTGAATTCTTTTTGGCACTTCGAAAAGTTTTGGGTACCTTTTGGAATTGTTCTGAATAATTTGTGCTCTATTTACTTAAATTTTTTCAAGACTCTTCCGGAATTTTCTTTTGGAAAGTATTTTCAGAATTTTTTCTGGCTTTTCTCTGAAAATTTTTGTATATGGAATTATTTCGAGATTTTCAGCGATATTTCAGCATTTTGTGGAAACTTGGCGAGTTTTTCGGAACTTGTCTGGATTTCCAAGTAAAAAATTACCATTACTTAATTCTCTTGGATATTTTGTTTGAGATTTTCCGGGATTTTTCGAAACCATTTTTGGTGGAAATTCGGGACTATTCGAGACCTTTTCAATACCCTTTGAGACTTTTCGATAAGTTTCGTGTAATAAAGTAACACATTTTATGACCTTTTCAGACGTTTTCTAAAATTTCTGGATATTTTTGTGAATAGTTTGATACTGTTTTAAAGGAAATTTTGAAGCATCAGGTCCATTTTTTAGGTTTTCGGTTATTTTTGTAATTTTGACGTGCCTTTCCGAATACTTCTTGCTAAGGTTTTCGGAAAGACTCGATTTTTTTATTCGGTAGCGTTTCGGAAATTTCCGTACTCTTCGTATTTTTATACCCGAGCGCACTTGTGCACAAGGGTATTATAAC
>NW_016184114.1:0-5325 GCF_001687245.7 Rhagoletis zephyria | reverse complement strand
TCTCGATCGATAAACCAACCGACTTTGCTTCCGCGGAACACCGAACCTACAGTGACGAGCAAAACTGTAACCNCAAACCGTCCAATAGGCACGGTGTCGCGTAACACCCTGGATTAGGAGGTGGCAGTTCTTGGTCACTGTTTGCCGGCAGCCCCAATCTGGAGACAAGGTAGCGCAGAAGCGACGAGCGCGTCCACGATACCCCAGACCAGAGATGGGCTGATCGGCAATTCAGCTAAGCCCCCGCACCAACGGCAAGGTGCCTGCCCTAGCGAGGGGAGAGGGGTGTTAGTTGAGTCGGATTGAGCTGGCATGTGAAGAGGTGGTTGGTGTCGTGGGGGAGTCTCCACATGCCGGGCACTCATTTGGGATGTTTGGGTCGAGTCTGGACAGGTAGCTGTTTAGGCGGCTACAATATCCAGCATATCATGGCGACCTATGCTGACTTTGGCATCAGACCATCTGCCCATAGTCATCTCGATCGATAAACCAACCGACTTTGCTTCCGCGGAACACCGAACCTACAGTGACGAGCAAAACTGTAACATGGTGTAACACTTTTTACTTCAGCCATTGCTATCTTTCCAAGTTCTAACGACTTTCGTACTTTTGTTGTATATTCTTGTTGGTACATCCCTACTCCCTCTCTCATAACGATTTGAAGTCAATACAACAACAATAAAAAAACCAGCAGACAAAAATGTAAATTAAGGCAGATGTTACAGTTTTGCACTCGTATATTTTTAAGAACTTTAACAATTTTCACGAAAAAAAGAACTAACACAATGTTCAGTACTCTTTTGCTTGTTTCAGTTCCTGGATGCGATTTGGCATACCTTATTTATATCTCTGTAAAAATTCTGGAGGTATATCCTTAGTTTGCTTTCACAGCTCATGTACTCGATTTTATGGACTTAGATACTTAGTAAGCTGTGCTTTTAGTTGTTTTCGCAAATTCTCAATGAGATTCATATCCGCGGATTGTGGAGGTCATTTCAAAATAGCAAATTTTTGCTTTTCTATCCTCTCTTTGCGAACAGATGCAGTATGTTTTGGGTGATTTTTCAGCAGAAACTCTCCTTTTTCGACTACATCTTGCAAATTTTGTTGAAATATAAACAGATACTGTTCCTTACGCATAATGTGTACTAACAGACCAAGAAAATTTTTGAAATACAACCCCAAACTATTATTGACCGACCACTGTTATTCACAGTTTGCCTTACATGTTGCGCATGGGCTTAATTTAGGTCTTTGACCCAATACCATGCCCGGCCATCTGATTGAAAGCGATTAATTTAGTATTGTCTGACAAAATAACCTTCAATTGAAATTTAAAAATATGTTTTTTATTGCATTCTGAACGGCCTAGCATATCCCAGAGGCAACGGTGCGGTTTTCGTGCGATGTAGCAAAATGCTGCCACTCTCGCACATGTATTTTAGTCAAAATGGTTTTTTTTCTTTTATTATGCCTTAGCGTTCAATTTGACAATTCTTCGCCTCGCTGTCTACTGGTTTGCATTCAATTTTAATACCTTAGGCGCTTCTGTAATAGTGGCTGCATCGCTACTTGTTGCTAAGTTCACAAGATATCGTACCGTAATATTTTTTTACAGATTTCCTTTGTCCTTGAGAACACTTTAGGCTATAAGCAGCAAATTCCACAATTTTTTGCCACTTTTCGTGCGGTCCCGCCTTTCCGCAGTAAATCTATTATTTACATTTATGGTTTCTAATTAACTATAATATTTACTGGTGATCACTTCTTCAATAAATTAGAATAGAGAAAAAAGCAGGGACGTGAACCGGATGAAAAATTTGGTCGGTTCGGTTCAGCGTTTCGAACCGTTTTTGCACTTTTGGATTGGTTCTTCAAAGCGGTTTTTTGGTCTTTGAACCGGGGTTTCGGTTCGGTTCAACGGTTCGAAAAACAAAAAAAAATAACGCGCAAGTTTAAGTGTCAAGTGTCAAGTGCAACAACGCGCAAGGTTAAGCGGTCTGTCAAATGAGATGGCAACCCATTGATATTCTCACATGGTAAAAAAACATGGTAGGTATTACCATGTTTAACAAAAAGAAAAAATAGTGGGTACATTTATCTAATGAAAATTGGTTGAAACGAACCTTTAAACCTTTATGGAAAGTGGTTCGGTTTTCGGTTCGGATCAAACATTTGTGGATAATTTCGGTTCGGTTAATGGTTCAGTTAATTAATAGAAAAAAGCGGTTTTCCGGTTCAAAACCGGTTCGGTTCAAAACCGGTTCACGTCCCTGGAAAAAAGTCATCTGACTTCCAACCAAGTAAGAGATAACTGTCAAATGCGAAACAGAGAGTGAGTGCAAAACTGTAACATCTGCCTTAATTTACATTTTTGTCTGCTGGGTTTTTCAATTCGTTACGAGAGAGGGAGTAGGGATGTACCAACAAGAATATACAACAAAAGAATGAAAGTCGTCAGAGCTTGGAAATATAGCGATGGCTGAAATAAAAAGTGTTACACCATGTTACAGTTTTGCTCGTCACTGTATATCAACTTTTCTAAAGCTGATTGGAAAGGCTTCGCGGAGTCAGCCTCAAGTTATGTAGACTCTAGACGGAGCTTCATCTACCTCGGGAGACAAGAACCACAATAGCCCAACTTCGCTCTGGCTACTGCAGCAGGTTAAACTCATACCTGAGTAGATTGAATGAGGATGTGCCAAATGAGTGTCCGGCATGCGGAGAGACCCCTCATGACTTGAAACATCTCTTCGCATGCCCGGACAACCCGACAACCCTAACGGCTTTGTCCTTGTGGACCGACCCAGTAGAGGCTGCACGCTTCCTAGGGCTGCCGTTAGTGGAACTTGACGACAACGACTGAGATATCAACCGATCTGGGCGGGGTTGTTGTAGCTCATACAACAACAACAACATTGATAGAACTTTTTTCGCTGATTTCAACGATGCCAAATTTATTTGGCGCAGGTTAAAAATAAAGAAGATATAAGAGGTTTATTTGCTTTGTTTTGGGATTTTAGTAAACTAGGACTGAGTATTTCATGTTAACGTAAAACTATATTAACTTGAATTTATTTTTAGCAATTTATTAATTTCATTACACCCGCAAGCTCGTTATCCGCCACTATTCGATAAAGTTTGTATCTCAGTTTATTTCCCACGCCTCTTAGACTTTAAACAACACAATTTTAGCTGCTGGAAAGTGCAGGTTTTTTATTTATTTTATTTATTTATTTATTTATTTATTACGGTCGAATGACCTACATATATGTATATACTAAACTGCATTACCAAAAAAAGTTGCGGTTTTTCCGCCGAGATTACAAAATTTATTACATTTTAAGACGTTCACCAAAATATTTGGGAAAAATATTAAGATTTAAGTGAGCTGGACCGATTTGAAAATACCTCCAAAGATGGAGTTTTTTATGAATAAAAATAGTTTCGTAAAGAACTTTTTGAAAAAACTCCCCTCAGATGACAAAACAGATTAAGCTTAAAAAATCTGCATAAAAATATTTAAATATCTTTTCAACGGAATCTTAAAAATGAGATTTTTGATGCTGTTTTTTTACTTTTTTCAAAGATTGATTTACGAAAAACTTGAATAACTGGGCCAAAACTATTCTGATTTAAACTTATGGGATCTCAGTAGAACGGTATTTTCACACTGTTTTAATTTTTGTAAAAAAAAAAATCATTCGTGTCCCAATTTTTTTTTCAAATACCAACACATCTTAATTCAACTTTGAATGACGTTCGTTCATCCTACCTTTCTCTTTCATCCTTTGAATGAGTTTATTAGCAAAGAAATAAAAAGGGGTGAGAAAATACCTTTCCACCGACACCTCTTAAGTCTAAATCAGACCAGTTTAGGCTCAGTTATTCAAGTTTTTCTTATACCAATCTTTGAAAAAAGTTAAAAAACAGCATCAAAAATCTCATCATTACGATTCCGTTCAAATTTTTTTTTAATTTTTTTTCAATATTTTTATGTAAATTTTTTAAGCTTAAACCGTTTTGTCATTTGAGGGGATTTAAAAAAAAAAATTTTTTAAGAAACTATTTTTATTCATAAAAAACTCCATTTTGGAGGTATTTTGAAATTGGTGGACGTCTTAAAATATAATAGATTTTATAATTCCAATGGAAAAATAGTACCGATTTTTTTTTGTATGGGGAGTGATGCAGTCTAATATATACACATATGACACATATGTATATAACAAAAATTACAAAGTCCACATTTATTCATTAAAAGTAGGGATACCGTAATGTTAATTTTCTTATACACTTATTTGAATTCTTTTAATCTAGGTGAAATATAGCTTATGCATATGTATCTAATAAATAATAAATATCTAAGAGTCATATTTTCGTAACTGTCGGAATGGACGAGATACATATACTGGGAGGTTGGAAAGGACTAGTTTCCAAGCCGCCTCTACTCCTTACTACTTTAGAGGCAGGCGCTCTGAATGAACAAGATCCAGAGTCATGCTGCTGTAACGGATGAAAAGAACTAGTTTCCATGCCGAACGCTTCTGTCTCCTCATTTATGGACGGATGGAAAGGACTAGTTTCCATGCCAATCCTCAGGGCAAATTAGTTTACACGTCCGCACTGTTTGACGTGGAGTTTGGTACCAAGGACGGTTACCGAAGCGTAAATCAACACCCGAAGAGCCTGCACGGCTCCGAGAAGCTCCTCTGGGCAGCAGCAAACCTCCCAACCCCCCCTCCCCCACAGTCTACCGGCCTGTCTAACTCGAGCGTGCGAGCTAACCAGCAGCTCCTGGTTGCACACACCACCTGCACCGTATGCCGGAGCAGAATATATCGGAACGTGACATCGGTCAAATGCAACTCATGCCTTGGCTGGTGTCACTTCCGCCTATGCTCCGGTCTACGCACCACGCGCGAATGGACTGCGAAGTACAGCGCCCCATGCTGTAGTGCACCACTGACGCAGACAACAGCGCCCTCATTGCAGCCACCTACCAACAGGCAGCAACAGAAAGCGCGTCAGTTGCAACAGGTCCAAGGTAGACCTCACTCCTCCCTCACCCCCCGTATCGCGACCAGCCTCCCAAGGTATACGAAACTCCTATAACTCAACTGCAACGGACTCCAGAGTAAGATTGAGGAGATAGTAGTCTTTATGGGTCGGCATGGCATATTGATAGCTGCGGTCCAAGAAACGAAATTGCACAGCAACTCAACTGTATTGGGTTGCGCCGCCTACAATGTGCTCCGTAAAGATCCCAGCGAGATAATGGTGACGGACTAGCGTTCATCTTACACCACACAGTGCAGTATCGGC
>NW_016184112.1:0-5325 GCF_001687245.7 Rhagoletis zephyria | reverse complement strand
ACCAGGGCCGGTAGCCGGGTTTCTCTTTGTGGGAAAGGGGGGTTTATGTAAAGTCATTCGTAACAACCTAGAATATCATTGTTTTATTTCGAGTATTCAGCGGCCGCCGTGGTGTAGTGGTAAGCAGTGCGCGCTTCCACTCCGCATCGCCTGGGTTGAAGCCTTGGTCAAAACAACATCGCAAAAAAAAAAATTAGCAAAAAGGTTTTTTCTTAATAGCGGTCGCCCCTCGGCAGACAATTGCAAAGGTCCGAGTGTATTTCTGTCATGAAAAATATTGAGAAAATCTAGCCCATTGTGTGCTAATTCTCTGCCCATGCCTGGACATTAGCCTGCGCCTTAGTTGTATGGAGAAAACTTTTTGTTTAACTATAAAGCAAGACTCCGCCCAGAAAGGTTCATTTGGTCATAAAAACGTGACCTGCGGAATATTTTGAAAATCGGATAACGAAAAGACGCGCCTCGAAAGGCCCTAGAGTTCAGCATTTTCATGCAAGTTTTCACAAAGTGGTTAAAAATTACCTATAAGTCTGGGAAATTTGATATATTTTAATGGCACTTGATGTAGTTGTATCCCCCGATGTCACATATGGCTAACCTATTTTTAAACCTCCCCAACTTTTAAAGTTATTGAGGTTTTTCCACGTAAAATTACAATTTTCTAGGTAATCAGAAGTTAAATTTTAGCCAAGTAAATTTAGATCAAATTGGTATGAAAAAAAACTTGTAGTAGCGAACTTTTGATGCGGTTTACTTCTATTTGACACGTATATTGTAGATTCACAATTTAATTTCCCACATTTTATACAAAATTTATAAAACAAGCATTTTTTATTGTAAATAATTAGCGAAAAGTACGAACATTTTTTTTTCACGGCTTTCGCCATTTTTTCAAGATTTCTGCTAAAAATTCGTAGAATATTCAAATGCCCAAGTTGTAAAGAACTTTTTTCTTTTAGTTTTGGGTGCCCCGGTGACACAAAATTTGTAAAGCAAAATTTAGTTTACGGTTAGTTTAGATGCCATATTTGAGACACCATGTTGAATTTTTGAAAAGGCCTCCCAGATTTTTCCTAAAAAAACCCCAATAACTTTAAAAGCTGGGTAGGTTTAAAAATACTGTAGCTATTTTTGACTCCGGGGGCAAAAAATTTGAATTTGCTGTACTTCAGGGCATTTGAGGCACTTCTTTCTGTTATCCGATTTTAAAAAATTTTCCGCAGGTCACGTTTTTATGACCAAATGAACCTTTCTTGACGCTACTGCATATGCATGATTGATGATATTCGTTCAATTATTTTGCAAAGCTATAACTAAACATAACGGAGATAACGGAAATCTGAATTTTTGCTCTTTTTTATGGATAACTAAGCGCAACCTAAATATAAAAAAATTTGTGTACCGCAAATGTTAAAGCTGTTTTTGATAGAATTTACAGACAGATATAAATTACATCAGGATAAGTTTTGATGGTACTTCACAGCATACTATATATAACTGTTTGCCTTTGGCCACTTCCACTTTAAAGCTTAAATTTTCATTATTATTGTACTATTACAACTGGATTGATATTCATCTGTGATGCATATGTTCGTTGGGTAGTTGAAGCTTTTATTTGAAAATAAACCTAGCATTGTAGGCGTTTCACATGAATTTAAACCTGAAGCCACAACCGTAAGCCACCAGACAATCGCTGAAAATCTCAATTCGCAATTGATATTTATTTTAGTTCAAACTTAATTTGTTGTTATTACCATTACCGTCGAATTGAGACGATGGTTGGCGGCACATTTTAGATGGATAAAAAATGAAAAACATTGTTATGGTTTAAATTTTAATCATAGGATATTGTACGTACTATGAAGTAAGCAATTTTTTATTCCAATGAACGTTAAGTTCGTTTAGTGGATTAAAGTTTGTAATAAATGTGTATTCCAAAGAACTTCTGCCACTTAGTTATTTCCTATTATGAAGTTAATTAAGATGGCGGTTCTATATGAACACGAGTTGTTTTTTACTATCATCCCTTCTCTCGCCAGAAAAAACGCTAAAGCATTATTCTTGGATTTTTTTTAATCAGTGGACTTCCAGTAACAAGTTCCATTAAATATAAATCAACTTGAACAGTTTTAGCCTTAAAACATTTATTTTGGCGAGGAAGTACCGCAAGTACTAGTTTTTTCCATTTCACTCGAAAAAATCATAATTGTGTTTTTTAATAACTTTGGGAAGTTTTCAGATAGAGTGTCCATATTAGAGTCAATGAAAGCTGGCATCAAATACAACATTTCTGTGAAGTTTAAAAAGTGTGCCACTAAATAAAAAAAAAAAATTGCTGCATGCAGAATATCTATCGCAGCTATTTTTTAATTTTTGAAATATTGCGATTTTTTTCATTTTAAAAGTTTAAGATACTACAAAATGCTACCTTTTAAGGGTAAATGTTCTCTTTGCTAACACGAAGCTATCTGGAATAATAAAACTAGTGTACCACCAAATGAAAAACAATGGTTGATTATAGCATAAGTTTATTTGCGAAATAAAAGTTCTAATTTTACAATTTTTAATGCACACTCGAATTGCATTCTAAAATGGTTAATTACTTTGAAATAATATGACTTTTAAATTAAGGCATGCTAGTAAACGAGTGACATACACAACTACGTGTATATGAGCACGAGTTGTTATTTTGACTTTTTTCTGTATATCTTTTTTAAGTTTTAATTTAAATACAATTTCGCAACGAAATCTTGTTCTTTATGCAAAACTAAATATAATGCACTGTCTAAGGTAAGTGTGCCACCATTTTCGATCAAAAACAAGTTGTTGTCGAAAAATGTAACAACTCGTGAGATTTGCTCGTATATGTACACACTAGTTTTTTACTTATAAGAAATTTTTGCGCACATTATCCAAAATCTAATGAAACTATTTTACATTTCAAGGTTGTTTATTATAATGTAAATAGGCAATATTTAGATATGTAAATATAGTCTTACACTGTACCATAAAACTAAAGTAAGGTGCCATATATTGTCTTAAGTTAAGGTTAATACTTAAGCCATCTTTAGGCGCAGTTAAAAAGCGCTCANTATTTATCTTTGACAAATCTTTTCAACTTGGCTTTTTAAATGCGTGATTAGTACGTAAATTGTACTCAAAATTTTGGGTTACCAAAAAAGGTATACATACATATGTATGCACGTACTCGTATGTGTATGTGTGTAACTAAAATGAAATTTGAGAAAGCCAATATAAAAAAAAAAAGATATTTCGTCAATCGACGCAGTCATTTTGCGTATTGAAAGTTTTGGTCAACATGTCCGCTTGATCTGATAAGAATCGAATGCAGCGCCCGGCTAACAATTGTTGCGTGCAGACAGACATTGGACAACAGGTGCTCAACTCAGATAATGGCGTAGAAGAGTGCCCTAGGTGTTAAATAAAAAGGAACGAGTGAAATTTTTGGGACGCATGCGCGGCGTTGTCATAGCTTTGAATTTGGCTGGAATGCTGGTTAAAGCTTTTCATAAAATAACATAACGGCCCGTAATGTCAGTGGGTTTATTTATCGATGAGTCTAGCTTATAATCAGCTAACGAGCTAACAACGCAGACTGCTGTCATTATGTTTCCCAACAAAAATATGTAACTTTAAATGCTTCATATGAAGCTTTATTGATTCGTTTTTTTATAGCTTTTTTGTCTTTCCTTTCTACCAACTAACTAAAATATGTAGACAGTGGGATATTTTGTAATTATATCCTGCCTAAATTATTTTCTAGGCTAACTAAAATAAATAAAATTCACTGCGATGGCTAGGTTAGATTAGGTTTATAGGATGGTTACAATAGGCTACGCAGAAAAACGACGATACCCAATCATGAACTGAAACAGAGATTAAGCCCGACATAATTCCCCCTCGCCTAAAACATCGTTGTTCTCACAATGCTCTCAGAGCTTCTTTCCAAATTGAACAAAACTAAAAGCAACGTCTCTTTTTATTCTCATGCTGTCTAACTACTTGACGAAGACATTCTCGAATCTAGACTTCCATCTGGAATATGGTTGGGTATGAGCCCATTGGTAGACTTTCCTGGAATCTAGGTCCAAGTACGCCTGCCCTAGTATACCCGTCGTCCCTCCTATTTATAGCAAACTTAGGACTCTTTGCCTATCATAGATATGAACGCTTCACAGTAGTCTCTTTAAGCAATTCTGACCTTGTAGGGTTTGTAGAAGGATAACTGCGGTAGTACCACCAAGTCATTGCCGCCTATGTAACAACAGGTTTCATGACCGTACGGAAAGACCAAGCTTTAATTTGGGTTATATTTCCAATGTTTTACCATGGAGTCTCTGGCAGGCTCAAAACGCTTTATCCTTGTTGGTAACATTTGAGAGATGTGAGTTCCAATTGAGCCTTTTGCCCTGAATTACTCATAGATAATACTTCGCCTCTTGTAAATTATAAAGTGGCACAAAATACAATGAAAACGATGGCCTCGGATATGCCGTATGTACATAGGGATGCAAGCACGCCCCCAAACACAATGCAAGGACCAAGTGCAGAAGGGCATGTCTACACTTGTTGTAATTTACTAACTTAATTTCGCAAAGGATGCAAGTAAATAGTGAAGTTTTTTGGTCTCGGCTCAAGCCAACGAAGGTTTGAATTCCCAAATGAGAAGAAAAAATAAAGAAATGGTAAACGATGTCATCGAAAATAGGATCGAAAAAAGTTGCAAAAAGGCTGGCTTCAATTTCATGCAAGAGGAAATTGATTCGTCAATAGCTGTATATTTTCACTGATTATCATCAGCTACAATTTAAGCGCTAAGACTTAACCAAAATTTACGTTGGACTTTTGATACGATAATCTAGCACCCAAATGCAAAATCTTCAACCTTCTTATTTATCGGAGTTCGCCTTCTTTACATTGAAATTGAAAACTAATTAAAACACCCAAAGAATATGAATTTACTTAATAAAATTATAAACAGTTTTACTCTACACATGTCACTGTTCCATTTGGCCATAGTTGTCAACTCTTATCATAATGTGATATTTTATGGCTTAAATCCAGTGAAGAGAAACATCGACAAAGCATTAAAAAGGAAAGAAAAAAAAAAATCAAATACGATAACTCGGACATTGAAAATTAGTTAAACTCATCTAAAGCTTTGTCTTGGCTATAGCGCAACTAATAACATCAGCTTAGTGCTGGGCCAAGCCATGGCCACAGCGGGCAGCGGCCATAATTACCACATTGGCGACCTGCACACACTGGCGGGAAGACACAAGGAAGACCATAAAGTCATGAAAT
>NW_016184111.1:0-5325 GCF_001687245.7 Rhagoletis zephyria | reverse complement strand
AAAAATTTGCATAGTACGCAGGTAAACAGACAGTCAGTCAGTGCCCGGAGCTCGGTGCAAGTGCAAGCAAAAGCTCTGTTGTGTTCACCTTTTTTTCCAATGTACGGCAAGTGATAATGTCAAAATGTTCTGAATTTTGAAAACGTAAATATAGACTAACTCTAAATAATTGCTGTCTGACTGAATGGAAAGAAAGGATTGCCGCCTGCTCCATCGAGGACCCACAACAGTTGGCACTGAACTGAGTTCCCATTGCATTGGTTGCATTTGTTGCATTTGTTCGTGATTGATTGTCTCTGATTGAACAAAAGCGGCACAGCAGGCTACCGTTTTTGTTTAGACTGTGCTGTGTTGTGTCCAGCCAAAAATTTACCTCCATCACCACCACCACTTCCTTCACACTGTACCACTCTGTAAATATTGGTACATCACCACAACTGCTGAAAAAGAAGGAGAGGGGCACCAACAAGACGTTGTTGCTGTTTGGAGCGTTTCGAGCCAGCCAGCCAACCAACAAAAACCACTCTGAAGATGACAAGACAATAGAGGTTCAGCAGACTTGTTGGTTTACTGTACTGTTCACCATTTTTGTTTGCTCCATCTTCTCTCTTTCTTTTCTGTCTATTGTTTATTGCTCATCACCTTTTAGTTTTCTCACCACTAACTTCATCATTTAGGTACTAGTGGACAACGTCATCATCATTAGTAAAAAGAGGGGGAACAAATTGACGTAATGCACTTGAAATTGCTGTGAAACCTTTTTTCGGTTGAAAAAAAATTTCAGACTGTCAGTCAGTCTGGCAGTCGGTCAGATGACCCTCACTGACAAACAGTGAGTAAGCAAACCTAATCACTGATTGTGAACTTTGCCAATGACAATTGACTTAAACTTAAACGAAAGAAAAAGTTTTACAAAGGTCAATTACTGGCTAACTAACTACTACTGTTTCTGCTACTAGCATTGCTAATCAGCACTAAAGGGAAAGAGAGAGGCACTAAAAAGGGAAGCACTGCAATTGGATACTGTGTTTGTACAGCAGCACTGGACAATTTTACACTTTGTTCAAACTTTGCTTCTTGCTGATTTGTAGCCGTTCCCTTGACCAATCAGTCACTAACACAAACCGATGTGAGTGTGTGCAACAGAGAAAGAAAGAAGAGGACAGCAAGGACAGAGGGCAATTATTATTTATAGCACACTTGTAGACTGTCTGACTGTCTGTGCTGTGCTGTGCTGTAAGACACCAACAGCACTAACTCAAGTGGTAGTAGTAGTAGCAAGGATGAGAGCAAAAGTGAGACGGGCTGATGCTGAAAAGAAAGGCGAGCTGGCATTGTTTTATGCAGGTGATGCTAAGGAGGGAACACTGAAAACTGCTTTTCTCTTTCTCTTACTTGAGTGAATGATCACAGCAGCAGCACTTTTTTCTCAGAGAGGGGAAAAAGCATCAGCATCGCCTGGCCAAGATTGACCACAAGCCGGACACATCTTCCTCCTCTTCTTCTTCTTCTTCAATCCACACAGCTAATTGCTAATTGCTAAACTGACAGCGACAACACTGAAAATAGTGACCATAAGTCACAGACTTGTGACTTAAAATACTGTGATGGACAACACCAAAGTTCATCAGTGTTTCAAGATGGTCAATGACAATGATGATGCTGCCTGTGCATAACTTTTTCCTTAAATTTGAAAGACGAACGTGCTTTATCTGTTAATTTTTCTTTCGAGGTGTCTTAATCTTGTGTCTTTTGCATATTACACTAGCTGACTGTTTTATTACATCAGCTCAGCAAGGCCTACTCTTTGATGATTTTTTTTATTTAGCAATGTTTAGGTGATAAATAATTCTGATAGTAAAAAGTTTTATTTCTAGACAATTTATTAATTTATTGAACTGCTGTTGTTATTATTGGCTACTGTAGACTCAAAACGTTCTTTATTGACTTTGCCAGCTTAGAAATAAATCAAAAGTGAGGAAACACACTTCTTTTGATCAGCAAACAACCTCTTTTGCTCAGGTTACTAATAAATAAAAAAATAAAAGTTTTTAAATCAAAAACTAATAAGAGCTTACACAGTTTGACGGTAAGTTGTTGAAAAGAAAAAACGAAGTTGTCGGTGATTTGTCGCCACCAAAAAAAATTAAAGTCGTTGCTGCTGCTTTTATTACTTTTTGCAGTTGCTGTGGTCTTTGAGTAGCACCAAAAGCTTTCAATTTAAACTCACAATGAAAAAGAAGAAAAGGACGAAAGGAAAGCGAGGGTTCAGGCTTCGGTTTTAAATCTCAAATGATGCTTAAACTTCACTTGGCTGAAACAGCTTTTTAGTTGCTGTTGCTGTTTCTGCTGCAGCTGTTGTAGCGGCGGCGATGGCACCATCATCAGTAGCACTAAACGGCACTAAACTCAGCACTAAACTGTAAAAGTAAAAGTAATGAGGCAGTAGTAGTAGGCCTGGGAGAATTATCCATCACATCATCATCAGCAGAAGCAGAGGCCAGTCACACGGCTCAAAACTTTAAATAAAAGAAGAAAAATACAAAATGGGAAAGAGGGGAAGAAACTTTGGAGAAGAAAAACTGAAGTCAATGAAGTTGCGTTGATGAGCTTTGTGTGGTGGTGGTGGTGCACCGTTGCCAGCACTAGTGCACCAATGGCGAAAAATTTAAAAATTTTGCAGCACTGACGCACACTTTACTTTCTTCATTTTTTCATTTTCCTTTTCCTTTGGTGCTGAACAAAAGTGAACAAGTGTGTAGTCAAGTTTTTTGCTTGAGTCGAGCGATACTGTGTGTACTTTCTTGTACACAGTCACAGTTTTCAGCTTTCATCAGCAAAGACAGTAAAAAGTGAGAGAGAGAGAGAGACAAAGGTGCTCTGACTGAGGTGCAAGTGATGCGAATGAGTGAGGATGTTTTGTGGTGGTGATGGTGGTGATGACGAAGAGGTGGTGGTCACTGAGAAAAAGAAAAGGGGAGAAAGTGAAAGACAAAAGTGTTGTTTTGAAGAGGACTCTTGAAAATTTTTTCTTTTTGCAGTGATGCTGTTGACGATTGCCCTGCACCTCAATTTTTTTCTTTTTGTGCTCGAGGGTCGGTGGGGAAGAAGTGGGTACTTGTTTTTTTACTTGCCCCTCATCCTTTGCATCCTTTGTTGCAATTTGTCAGTTCCGTTGATGAAAAGAAGGGAACTTGTGCTCGAACAATAAACGTTTGCACTTGTGTGCACTTTTAAAACAAAGCAATCGGCAATCTTCTTCAATTGCTGATGACAGCCGGCTGATGAGTGCTAACTCTTTTTATCAGCGGTAGATGATTGAAGTGATTGTACAAGTAGTGTGAAGGTAAAGGTGTGTTGTGGTATTGAGTGTTGTGTAGTGTAGTACCCTCTTGATTAATTAATTTGCGTTTATAATTTTTAAATTAAAGTTTTATTATGTACTTTCTTTAAAAGCACCAACTTTTAAATTTTTTAGTTTTTTAGTTACCAAAGTCAAGGTCAAGTTTTGCTGGCACTAATTTTTGGAGTGCTTTTATTTTGTTGTTCAAGTTTAGTAAAAGAAAAAAACTGGATGAGTTCAAAAACCTCTAACACAAACTAGTAGTTTTAGCACTTTTAATACCTCATTTTCAATTTACTTTTCCAAAAATGGTCATTGAGCTTCTTCATTTTTCTTAAATTACAATCAAAATACTGCTCATATGATTTCTGCCACTGAGCTCTGAATTCTGGTCAACTTCTGATAAACAGACAAAACATTACAATTTATCATCATCAACATTGAACAACAACAACTAAATATTATTATTTCTCACTTTCTAAATCCTTTGCATTCTGCAAATCTAGCAAACATGCATTTCCAGTGCTTTAATACACGCACAGTACAAAGAGAGATACCAAAATAGCAAGGCCAAAATCCATTAAAAGATTAGAAAAGCAAAAAAATTCAGCAGAGAAGAGGATTTTGTCGCTGCCGCCGCCGCCGCCGCCAAAAAGTGTTTATTTATTTACTTCTAAGTATATTGAGCCTTAGATATTATTATTACAGTAGAGTAGTAATATGGATAGAAAATGATGATGACGATTGATCCTATTGACGGCAAATCAAAACGGAAAAGCACTACAAAATATATTACAATTTTGCCGCCTTTATCGCCAACAGAGCCAGTGTTGCCTCTTTGTCCTCTAGAATCTTAGAATCCAAAACAGTTCCAGAATCTTCTGCTGCTGCAGAATTTTTCAGCCTTTGTACGACGGTCATTGGCAGAGGTGTTCCTCCTATTATTATCTCCTGCTGTTGAGGATCACCATCAATCCACCGCCGCTTAATGTACTCCAGCGAGTGAATGAGCGGCGACTCAAAGAGAACGGTAAAGGCGAAGCCTAGAACAAAGGAGGCGCTGATCACGCCCCCAAAAAGCAGTGCCAGGGACCGGGCATTTAAGTCAATCAGCTCTCTTCGTGTTCCCAGGGCCACCCAGAGGACCCAGGCGTGAGTTAGGTAGACGGAGTAGGTCAGCCGAGATAGAGGTTTCAGGGCGGACCATGAAAGAAATCTTCCAAAAACTGTTCCATTTCCGGTCAGGCAGAGCCAGAGAACGGCGGTGAGGACGAGGGCCCAAATTGTACGGTTCAGTGGGTAGAGCAGGGCGGACCACAGCGGTTCATAGGGGCGGCCGTACAACCAGGGNAGAGGACCCAGGCGTGAGTTAGGTAGACGGAGTAGGTCAGCCGAGATAGAGGTTTCAGGGCGGACCATGAAAGAAATCTTCCAAAAACTGTTCCATTTCCGGTCAGGCAGAGCCAGAGAACGGCGGTGAGGACGAGGGCCCAAATTGTACGGTTCAGTGGGTAGAGCAGGGCGGACCACAGCGGTTCATAGGGGCGGCCGTACAACCAGGGAACAGTGCTGTACATGCAGAAGAGGTAACCCAGGAAGGTGAGCGCCCAAAGAAGGTATTTTGTTTTCTAAAAATAGATAAAAAATCATAAGTTTTAAAACTTCAATAATTGATAAAATCAAGTTCTTACTTTTTCCAAAACCACCGAACTACTTTTCATTATCATTTTACCACTTCGGTGCTCGTGAACGTAAACGCCAAAAAGAAGGCCAATAAAAAAAACATTTGCGTGATTCCACGGCTTGTAGAAGAAACTGATGTAAGCACTGGGGCGACCTTGCTCGTCAAGGAAGTTATTTTTCGACGTGATGACACTGCCCGGCGGGAGGCGTTGCAGGAAGATGGTGAGGGCACTGGCGCAGACTCCCACTAAAATTAACATTTTTGTGAGGGTGACGCCCTGGGGCCGGCGTTTTAGCAG
>NW_016184110.1:0-5325 GCF_001687245.7 Rhagoletis zephyria | reverse complement strand
AAAATTTTATTCATAATTTTTATAATTTTGAATGACGAATAAATTTTTATTCTTTATTCAAACACTTTCGAATGATGAATAAATTTTTATTCTTCATTCAAGCACTTTCGAATAATGAATAAATTTGTATTCTTTATTCAAACACTTTCGAATGATGAATAAATTTTTATTCTTTATTCAAACACTTTCGAATGATGAATAAATTTCTATTCATTTTTTATTTGAATAAAAATTCATTCAAAAACGCCCATCCCTGGTACTATGTAAACAAACTAAACTAAATTTGTACATTTTTATTGACCACTGTATGCTCTACCACGGACAGGTTCATAGGCGTGTTGACATGTGGTGCCATGCAGTGTCACACCGTACTTGCACCCGGTCAAACTGCCTACCACATTCACTCATTCCAAGTCAAGTACCAGCCACTTGTACGACACCAACCATTAGCTGCGCGTGTCGCCCACTGTCCGTTCAATCAGTCGTTCGACAACCTACAAATACATTTACTTTCATATAAGCATATACATACATACATACCATAGGTATGTACATAGGTACGTCCAACTGAATGCAGGTACGTAAATAAACATATCTATGCAGCTATTCATGCTGATGAAGGCAAACAATTCGAATTCTTTCACATTTTCATTTACATTTCCACATGGCGACTTTCCACTTCCTCAACTCCCACGTCCTATGCTCAGCTTACAGCCGCACTCACTCATTTACTTCACCGCAATTCCCTTCCGCCGCTGCTTTCAAACATAAATACATATATCTACATTTGTATAGTAGACTTTGTTTTTTTTTCTATTTATATTTAATTATAGCTGAAATACAATGCCGGCGAACGGCGAACTCACCACAGCGAAATTCGCGCTGTCAAAATTAGAACACCCGCAAGCATATGAAATTAAACACAGCCAAAGCGAAATGCGAACTTCGCTTGGCGGCGTTTCATGGCGATAGATTTATTTCTATCGCTCTGCTGGGCGATGACAGCTGTGCGTGCCAAAGGTGGCCGTATTTGTTTTGTGCTTTCAAAGTTTAAAAAGAAAACAACCTAAACACGATTTTTTTTTTGTTGTTTGAAAAATATAGTTGTGGATTCGTTAAATCTGGCTTGAAAAAAATTATTTATAATAATCTTTCTTTGTTTTACATTTATATTTGTTATCATTTCCTCATTTCTAAATATGGTTTAGTTTTTTCTAAATATGGTCACCCAAATTATAAAGGCGACCAAATGGGATCAGCTGTTTTCTACCGCTCTAATTCTGTTTAAGTAGGCGAAATAGCTGTGCGAACGGTGAACGACAGCATCGCCCAATTCGGCGAAGTTTGCCGTTCGCCGGTATTGTATTTCAAGCATTACTCTGGTGTTGCATATTGTTGCTAGCCAGCCAACTCCAGTCACCACATGTATCCACACAAAATAGCAAAAACAATGCGGACGTCAGCAAAGCAGAGCGTACGTACGTTTTGAATTTCATTCATAAATCGTATTGGCGTCAGCAGTCGAGTAGTCGAGTAGTCGAGAACCATGGAGTGGACGGACAGTGAGGCAGCAAAAGCAACAACAACACAGCACATTTAAAAAGTTGCTGGGCCATTATAATGTGCCTCAGCGTTCGTTTCAATCAGCATCAAGACAATTTAGCTCGCCGGTTCTACTCATTAAGTACTACCAGCAGCTGCTGAATGCTATCGCTCGTAATTTCCATGCAGCACGTTTTTTTTTTGCTTCCATTTGACGACGCGTTCACCATTGATCTGTGGTTCTGTTTTTCTGGGATTCGATTGATTGGCGGTGGCGCTACATAGACACACATTTCAAGCACTTGGTAACTCAGGCACTCTGCTGCGCGCTCGGTCTACGTCCACATACATACATACATATGTAGTATGTATAACCAATGGAGGTGCAAAGTACACGTTTTCATTTATTTATATTGGTAGCACTTGACCGGAAGGCACCGCCAGCTATGCTCCATAGTACTTAGTTGCATACATACAAATGGATTTGCCTGCGTGTGTGTTCCCGAACGCCATTCCGAAATTGTAAACATTAGCAATTAAGTTCCAGGGCCACAAATATACATACATATGTATGTACATTCACACATATGTATGAATTCGCACATGTCCATACTGAAGTTACGCAGGCAATGAAATGACGCATTGAGGCTATTTTAATTTTTTTATTACCACGATTTTTGCAATTCTTCTTTTTTTTAAGTATGTTTACTTTACGTTTGCCAAAAGCATTATTTGCGGAACTGAAATGGTGAAATAAATTTCTGATCTATGCGTCTGAAACGCGCATATTTCTGCACGTTGGCAGCGGCTAGTAACAGACTATAGGTTTGGTCATGTGCCTGGCTATATCAGCTGTGGGGGAAAAGAAACTTCCCGAGACGCGGGCCGGTTTTAGCGGTCTGTCCGATTAGTAGTCCCTTACTTTGGCTATACCTAAGAAGTACAGGTTAGGTTGGGTTAGGTTAAAAGGGTTGCCCCAGGCAAGGGACACACTTGAACAATTACGAGATTGGTATTTGATATACTACGAAAAACTGAACGAAGACCCTTAATTTAGTCGGCGAAACACCGCGAATTTTATTAGGTACTTAGTAGAGTGTGCAATTTCATTATCGCGATTACGAAGTATGCGTGTTATTTAGTCTAGCACTCACCGAGCTAACACTAGGCCCAACCATCCAAGAGTGTACCGCACGAGGACAGAGGCGTGCCTAGTTACTCATTATCTGAAGATAACATTTTAAGGGTGCCTTTCCAATGGCAGTTCATCAGCCACACCACCGTTTCCCGTGATGTTACTGTGACCCGTAACCTAAACTTGCCTTATTAAGAAGTACTCCGACGCGATTGATAGAGAGATGAGACATTCATTTACCGATTTCCAGCGCTCCATCACACTCTTTAGCAGTGAGACTACCGCTTCCTTTATGCCAACTATTTCCACCTGAGAGACACTGCAGAAGTCCGGAAGACTTGAACAAACTTTTGGTGGAGATTTTCCGACAGAAGACACCTCCACCAACCCTGTCTTCAATTTTAGATCCGTCCATGAAGAAGTTTGCCGCTCCTTTCTTCGAGTAACCCCGCCCTACCCAGTACTATCTTGAGGGAATATAGGTAGAGAAGGAGCTTTTGGGAGACATTTCAGCGACGCTCTAATCTATGTGTTCAGGGCGAAGTCACAGCTCGCCAGAACTGCTGCGACAATTGTGTCTGCAATATCCGCTGTGTTCAACATGACGTTAAGCGCCAGTGTAGGTTAGGTCCCTAATGCTCCACTTATTCCGATTAGGGCGATCCGCTGTAAACCCTCCAGTCGTTTTACAAGTGTAGACTTCTCTAATGAGTCCCACCAGACAAGAGCTCCGTGCAACAAAATAGGCTTAAATCTGGTTTCATAGAACTAATGAATTCTTTGGGCGAGGGACCTCATCTTTTTGCCGATAGCTCCCTTACAGCAGTACAAGGCAACCGACGCCTTTCTTACCCATTCCTCTATGTTAGGTTTCCACGACAGCTTTCTATCCAGGATCAAGCCTAATTACTTGACCCTCTCTGAGAGCCGCAGACGAACACTCCTACTCCGCAGTGATATTGCTGAGGGTCCCCCGTAATCGACGAAAGCCCCTACTGCATAATCTTTAAGCGTGAAGATTTCCTTTTAACGACTTTACCAATGTGTGCAGGACGATATCACCGACCTTTCCTTGCAATAAGGATGTTGAGCTCTTGAAAGACCGTCTCGAGAAATCCAAAACGAAGACATACTGATAGGCTTAAAATGCCTAGGAGAAACATGAAAGCCTTTTCCGGTCGGCGGGACGAACGCAACACTGACTACCCTCCAGGCCTTGGCGATGTACCCGGTTGTCACGCAGTTTGTATAAATTGGAGGTAACCAATTGCACGGCACCTACAGAGCCATTTGCAGCTACGCAGGTATGATGCCATCGGTCCCCGGCGACTTGAAGGGTTTGAACAAATTTATCGTCAAGGCCATATGACGATCTTCTAGAAGATTGGAGAAGTACAGGACCTGAAGTACAAAATATTCAAAGAAGTGCATTTGACTGTACCATACTGCGAAGAGCGAAGTACAAAAGCTAAAAAAGAAGTACCGTACTTCTGAAAGAAGTACGATTGATCACATTAGCTATACCGCTTCTCGGTCGGTCCACTAAGCTATCATATCAACACTTCATTCCAACTCCAAGGTTGAACTTACTGTGCTGATGGAAGTATGATCTAAGGTTGGCTGGTCGCTAGTATGCGAACACTGGCCGAAGTGGCTGGAGCCTGAATTTTCTTCATATTCTGAGCCGGCGATCCGTGACACCACTTGCATTTGCTTTCAAGCTCCAAACAGAAGTGGGCACACTGGCGCGGGGGCCAAATTGGGCCATCATTCCGGGTTTGCTTTAACTTCAAAAAAGGTCCCTAGACAGTTACAAGTCTTGGGAGAAAATAATCAAAATTTTCAAAAAGGTTTTCAAGTTAGGGATTTTACTCGTGCTATGGCAAGCACCTTATCGTTGGTACGAAGGCTAATTCGAATCAATCAGAACTTATCAGTGGGTAGTATGCAAAAGTGTGTTCATCTTCAAGTATTGGTCCAGTGCACTCCATTCCTCTGGAGCTGCTCTTGAACGATGACCAAGAACTGTCGGCCCATTAATCCAGGGAGTTAAGCGACACCGTGCCCATTGGATGGTTTGCAGAAATGGGTATTACAACGGCGCCTTCCTGACAACGGGTCGCCTCAGGGACTAACGGTGTCCTTGCTGCGGCATGGGGCACTGCCGTAGTGATTTCCCTTACATACATATATAACTTAGAACACTGCGCCCGCCTCTCCAGGCAGGTGGTCGTACGAACAAGATGAATATAAACAACGACAAAACAATAAAAATTACGCAAATTTCGAGCTGCGGAGGGCTTTCGGAACCGACACCCAAAGCTGTCCCTGTCCCGGGTGGGGTTCTGAGGAGGCGAAGTCATCTCCGGCCATGAGTAGGGGTCCTCGCGAAATCGAAGCTGGCTAACGACAAAGCTTCGAACAGCAGATGGTCGTCGGAGCCGACACCCAAAGCTATCTCAGCCCCGGGTTCTGGCCCTGTGGAGGCGAATTAGTCTGTCGCTAAAGGCAGTAGTGGGGTCGACGTCTTAGGCAGTCAATGCCAGCTTCATCGCCTAAGTCGGGCCTAAACGACGGTAATCTGCCAGTTGAGTTGAGCTGAGTTGAGTTGAGTTGAGTTGAGTTGAGCTGAGTTGAGTTGAGTTGAG
>NW_016184109.1:0-5326 GCF_001687245.7 Rhagoletis zephyria | reverse complement strand
CATTGGCATTTCAATCGATAGGAAAATGTTAATTTATATTTGCTAGTTACTTACACTTTACAAAAATTTTGTTTAAATTTGCGCATATTACGATAGGTAACCACTTTCCTCTCTTAACGAATGCAAATTTAGACACCTTGTAATTAAATTAAACACTGCTTGTTTAATTTTACTTATCATATGTGCCAAAATTTAAAAAATAAAATTTCTAATTTGTTTTTTGAGTTCTAAACATTTATTGTTCAAAATTTCACAGCTTACACATAAAATATTTAAAGTTTTCGCAAAACAAATTTTGTTTAAATTTACACACACAAAGAGAGCTAACCAATTTATGTATGTTTACTTTTACATACCACATTTGCCACGTAGACAAAAATTACCCACAAAGTGTTTAAAGTTGATGAAATATGAGCACTTAATATCTTTTATTTCTAAAAAATATATTTTTACTTTCAAAATGTTTATATTCAACAATTTTTAATGAGCTTGAGGCCGTTTTTAATGAAAAACTTATTGTGGAAAAGCAACAATAATGTGAAAAAATGGTAGAAGTGATAGCTATTTCGGAAATCACCACATTTCCTCATCAGACTTCTTTGAGTAGGCTTCGAACCGACGATCCCACTGACTCAGCCAGTTGCCTATGTTTGTAATATTAAACATTTCATGTGTATATTTTAAACAACTCATGTTAAAAACCAAATCTTGAACATGTTGTGCGTACATTTGCACAGAATCTGGTTGAAAAATAAACACATTTCAGTAGTAGTTTTACATGCACTTTTTAGAGTGTAAGGTATATATGTGTAATGGTAAGAGATACATACATGCACACACATGTATATCAGCCATATTTTTATTACGAAATAACCTTATGTGCACTTAAGAAAACCTTTAACCCTAAGATATTATATTTATTCTGGTTCGTTGAAATAATTGAGACAAGATTTCTCAAACGAGAAATTAAACAAAAAGACAAGCATAGCCTATAACACCGTGCGACAAAAACCAAAAATTTTTAAAACACGCAAAAAAACCAATACATTCATAAAACTAGGGGCCAAATATAGTATAACTGCGTTTTTAATTTTTCTCTCTGACATCTTTGAAATTTTTAGGATATGATAGAATAAAAAAAATATTCAAACGATTTGGTGCATGTATAGTAACAATAAGGATATCAAATAAAAGGAAAAGGAATAAAATGAAAAAATTTAAGTTTTTGGTGCACCAGGATGAATAAGTTTTGAAAATGTCCTTTTAAAACCGTATCCTTTAATATGCTTGGAAATTTCCAATATTTATTTTTGAAAAAAATATATGCCAAGGACTAATATGTAAACCACCAAATCCTAGAATTTCGTAGATAAAAAAATATTTTACACTTCTTTTTATAATAGTTTATTGATAGTTACAATATACATGAATGAAGATACTGGAATCATTACACTGTACGGAACTCGGCTGGGCTGAGTATTGGACCAAACCAATTTCTTTAAGAGATTGAGTCATAGGTAAAAAAGTTATTTCTCCGTTTTTAGAAGTTAGCCTCCGAAATCTATATATGGGCCTTCGAAGTTCGAAATAGGACCTTCGGTAAAAAATTATTTGTTATTGTTATATGTAAGTAACTAAAAAACTAAAAATACAGACGTAGTCTGAATTTTGCTCTTATTTAAACGGTATATAATATGCTATAAGGGGTCAAAGGTCGGGTCTTCGAAAAATTAAAAACCTTATATTTTAAACAATTTTGAACTGATTTTTAAAACATTTGTACAGTTGTAAACGTAACTAAACCTTCCTTCTTTTGATATGCGTATTTGTATACTTCGTATATAAAAATTTGAGAAAAAAACATTTAAAAGGAAAAGATCCCTTTTTATTATAAAAAAAACTTTAACAAAAAAATTACTAACCGATTTTGATATCGTTGTAAAGGCGATTAAACTTCCCTTCTTCTGGTAGGCACATTTATATTATTCGTATATAAAAAATTTAGAAAAACACTTAAAAGCAAAAAATACACTTTTTATAAAAAAAATATTTTAAACAAAAAAATTACGCACTGATTTTTAAAAACTTTATATCGTCGTAAAGGATACTAGAAACTATTTTCTTAAACCCAAATTTTTTTTATTTATATACACCAAAAAAAATAAACAAAATTTATTAAAAACATTTCCTCCCTTTATACAAACTTTTCCATAATAATAATGTTCCATGGTTCCATAATAATGATTCCAGTATCATCATTTATGTATATTATAACTATCAGTATTTTAAATAGAGAAGTGTAAATTTTTTGTTTTTATTTAAAACTAATAAAGTTAGAAGGACGAAATTCAGGGATATGGGATAGTTTACGTATTACTCCTTGACATATATTTTTTCAAAAATAAATATTGGAAATTTCCAAGGATATTAAAGGATACACTTTTAAAATGATATTTTCAAAACTCTGACAAAATTTAATAAAAGTTTGTACTAAAATAATGACACTCTTTACTCAGTATCTCGGAAACTAAAGGAGATATCCGAAAAATTATAACGCCAACCGAAATATGTATCTTACTTTGAAATATATAACTTATACATAACTAAAAATCATCAAATGGCGCTTACGAAAGTATGTAGTATATCGCATTTTATTATTACATAAAATCGTTTTGTTTTTGCTGATAGTTGTATCCATTAGGGCATAACACACTGAATAAATAAATGAAAGTTTGGGAAGATTTTCTTCATTGACGTCGCCAGCTTCTAACCACTTATGTATTTCTAACAAAAAGGAGCATGGGGAATTCAAACAAATGTTTAGAGTTTTTGCAGCCCTTAAACGCGCAACTCATTCTTTTCTTTTTATTGCTTGAAAAAAAAAGGATTGGTTTCCTTCATTGTTTGTATACAAACATATGTACACATGCATATCTTTTGTTTGAAAATTTTCAAAGGGCAGTCAAAAGAATAATTTATTTGTTGTAGCTGGTAGCTTGATTTCGATGAAAATGTCATAATGCCAGCAAAAGTCAAATGGCTAACACGGCGACCACAATCGTTAAGTGAAACTACCTTCTTTTTTGTATCAATTTGTTTGTAGAACTTTTAAATTTTTTTTTTTGTAGAAGCCTTTGAACTTTACAAAGTAGAATTTTGGATATTTAAAAATGTATACAAACAATTTTGTATGTAGGAAAAGCAAACTTGTTACTTCATATATATGAGCACCTGGTATTGGGAAATGAAAGTATCGTTTATTACAAATAAAAACGGGTCATAAAGAGTGACCACGCGAAAATGGACACATATGTATTCTAATAAAAATGGACAATAAACCATGGACTGTTATGTATGATTATTTCATATTCTGCATATTTTCCCATCTTAAAAAAAAAAACAAGTAAAGAAGTATAAGTTCGGGCGAAACCGAACTTTATATACCCGGCGCAGGTATCAATATCGTAATTTCAACTTTCTCTAACCAACATTTGCATGATAATCAGGGGGGTTTTTCCGCTTTGAAACTTTTACGATGATATGCTGAATAAGAGTCAATGAAATAATTGAACCAAGTTTGGAAAAAAATGTAACGTATACGCCATGGCAAGCGAGTAATATAGGCATACAGGCTAACAAGCCAATTATCAAGTGCATGTCTTTTGCCGTTGAATTTTAAATGCGAGTTTGGTAATAATGTTATTAAATACAATAACAAAACTCCACACTGGCCCCAAGTATCCTTGAATACTTGCCTACCAGCCTAAATTTGAAATAAAAACAAAAATTCTTTTAATATGAGTGTTTTAGGACTCACCAAGGACGAACATTTTTATGACCCTAAAATACTCAGTTCAAAGGATGCCTCTTCAAGTAACGTAATTTTATATTGTTCAATAGATGTGATTTATGTTCAAAGATGAAATATTTCTCTCTCCTGAAGGGCTGTTTGCAGCTCTCAAGAAAAACGAAAAATTCATATAAAATGACACAACAAACAAATAGAAAAGAAAATTTCTTCTATCAAAATTTTTTAAATCAGTTTGCAACTTACAAGAAAAAAAATGCTAGAATATTTATTTCTTCAAGAAAATTCACAGCAAAAGCAACGTCATTTTTAACTAACAGAAATAATGGAAAATATTTCTTGAGAGCTGCAAAGACAAAAAAATAAAAATTTGTTGGAGTTTTTGGTTCAGACAAATACTTTTATTTGAATGTGTTTTTTGTTTTTCTCTGTGAAAAACCAAATAATAGTGCAATATAGGGACTTTAAAATGACACAAAAAGCACTCAGACACGAAAACTTAATTTTGGGTCGTAGATTACGGTACCGTATACCGTTTTTCCAGATCATATAATTTCCCCCAGATATTTTCGATAAAATTTTACATTTCGAAGCAAAAAAATTCAAACTTTCACATGGAATATGTTACTCATACGCCATGTACGAGTATGTGCGAGTGCGGCCATGTGTGATGTGGCGTATGAGCAGCATCACTTCCTGCTCCTATTATATTAAATCGATTTTCATCTTCAGCAGCTTGATTTTTTGAAAAAATAAAAACTAAAAAGTACAAAAGATTTGCTAAGATATGAATCTTTTTTCGACCGGACAAAGCTAATAGTTCCCGAAGATGCCTTCAGACTGAAGGCGAAATATCGACCCAAATAAAATTAAAAAGTAAATAAAGCAGAAAAACATTTAATATTTTATTTAACATACGGCCTATAGCTCAAAAAAAATTATAAAATAAACAAGTAAGAAAGTCTAAGTTCGAGTCGAGCCGAACATTAGATACCCGGCGCAAGTATTAAATATATGTTTTTTCACCTTTCCGAAAGCTACCGCTAGATGGTAAGCCGGGGTGTATTAATTTTGAGTAAATTAGCGTCCCTCAATTTCGAAATACTGCAGTTGCAAGCATTTCTGAAATTTACCGTTATAAGAAAAGCGGCCGTAATTTTAGTCCGATTTCAATAATTTTCAACGTTTTGCTTTTATGTGGCAAGCACAATAAAAATACCGAGTTTGGTACAAATTGGTAGAACGGTTACCGATATACATATATGTGATCATAAGTGGGCGGTGCCACGCCCATTTTCCAAAATTTTACCATAAACGTATTTCTTGGTAAAGAATTGTTGCAAGCATCAATTTTGAATAAATNATCGAAGATTTTGTATTCCTCTAAATTACCGTTATATGGGATGTGGGCGTGGTTATTGTCCGATTTTTAAAATTTTTCGCCGTTTAGTATCCTGTACCAAGCCCAGCAACTGTGCCAAGTTTGGAAGAAATTGGTGCTGCGGTTACCAAGATATA
>NW_016184108.1:0-5326 GCF_001687245.7 Rhagoletis zephyria | reverse complement strand
TTGTTGTGGCCCTTATTTTTTGCACAGGTTGTTGATGCTGTCACTTATGTGAATAAGCTGTTACCGCTTACCATCACTGAGAATCTCTATAATAAGTATGTATGCTCATGTTGATGGTTATGTTTTTGTTTCTGACTTTTTTGCTTAAAAAAGAGTAAAAGCTCTACAATCTAGTGTTTGGTTTCAAGCTGTAATATCCTTAATTGAAAAAGTGTGGGAGGATGCATTCAGACTACAGAAAAAGCAAATGGCTAGAGGGCAAGGAGAAAAAAATAAGCTATCAGGGCTGATAGCCCTTGTTGGTATTTGTTTTTTGAACACATTCTCATATGATTACCCATAGTTACAGGTATTATCATTAAAGTGCCATTAAAATGTTATTATCAAAAACATGAAATATTATCACTATATTTGCTATATGTATTCTATATATTTTTTCGAATCGAGTATATCTTCGGAAAAGAAAGAGAANTTTAAAATATGGGTATAAATCGAAACGGGTTTGAAAGGGATTTATTCCTGACCTTTGCTTAGGAGGGTTGCCATTTGTTCGAACAATCAATGCGGGTTCACTAGTGATCATATAATAGCGACTTCTGAGAAAGAAATTTCGCCTTGCTCTTCGCTTTCGGAGTTTTGGGCCATATAAAAATTTCAATGCAGAATACGTGCTGATCCACCAAAATTGAATGGTTCTAGAAAAAATTTGAATACCAACAATGCTTCGTCTGTTCATTCATATCGATCTTGTCCCTGAAAAAATTTAATAACATCTTTCAATTAATGATTTAATTAATCTGCCTTCGAGGCAGAATAGCATGTAACAGAGGCAACTTATGTACAACACATCCAAGGTAGGAGTACATACTAGCCAATTTTGATTTTAATAAGAAATAGAACTTTTACCAACAGCGGACCAGAGTGACAACATGATGCCTTGTTGAGCGGTAAGATGACACGAACATAATTGCTTCCCATTTCCCTATACCACGCGACTCGCCTCTATCCACCGATTCACTGACACCGGCTGCCACATACATATCTTCCTGCATGACTTACTGCCTGTCGTCACTTGCCATTACATCCACTGTATGCGATGTCATTTCTCCTTTTGCCCGACACGCGTTACCAACACCGTTGTTGCATATCAATTTTGTATTTTTTTTTTAATGTCGCCCGCAAAAGCAACAGAAGCAATAGTTAAGACAGTGGGTAGGAGAAAGGTGTCTACGAGTAGTTCACTGGCGAAAGATTGTGGTTACCTCAGCGTCTGTCTGATCCTGACACGTGCGGCAGGTGTGCAATTTTAATAAATTATGCATTCAGCTAAATGCTTAAACAATTGAATTTTTTGCTCCCTTACTCCGCTGCTTCCATTAAAAAATTGTTGTACCTAATTTTCTTTACTCCGCGTATCTACATAATAAATTTGCTCAAACACACAATAGGCGAGAACATCTTGCTTGGCTGAGTGGTGGACATTTTTTTACAGGGTATAGTTAGCACATTTGTTGCAAAAATTTTTGATGAATAGTGGTTTGAGAAAATAATAAAGTGATTTTTACCTAATAAAGTTTAACATATTTACTAACTGCCACTAAGAATTGATATTAAATCATAAGTATAGAAAGTACGAGTGGGTTTCTAAGGGCGTATAAGCTTTTTATTCTTATTGTCGCTACAATTTCTCGTAAGTTTGGGCCGTAGACCAAAAAGCTTCTCAAATAGCCTTTTTAATTTGCAATACTCCGCCAGTTACACATATCAAGTTTAGTTAGGTTCTTTCATTGTGTTCGTTTGGGAGACACTTTCTCAGTAACACCATTATCCATATCTACGAAATGTCGAAGTCGGTGCAATCAATTTCAGTAAACAGCTTGTACATCTATAGTTAGAAGTTTAATGCAGTCCGCGCTCCACGAAGCTCAGAAGTTTAACAGATTAATGTATGCCTTAATCATTGCCATATACATGCTTGACCCCACAACTAGTCAGATTCGTTTTTTCACCATTATCAAACCACCTTGTTGCTACCCTTAACCAACCCCCATTCATACATGCTACATGTCGGGCTCATATCACAAGACTTACCAATCTCATTCCACCCCAGGCTTGTCCCTCAGCCGGAGTGAAAATCGACTTTCAACCCAGTTCGTCTAACTAGTTTTGCTTATCCAGCCAACGAACACACTCCAGGGGTATCTGTTCACCCTTTCGGAAGCCGAAGACTCTTCTGCCAATTGAGCCTCCAACCGACTCAGGATTGATAGCCTCTGATTGGGGTAGCCAGGGTTGTGAAGTCCGTACCCTGGCAATGCCAACGCACACTGACTTCCTTCCCGTTTTCTCAAATCCGGCTTAGGACCGACTAAGGTACAGTTAAACAGCTCGTACAGCGAACAATTGTTTTCTAGTCGCATTTTTTGTGTTCTGAAGTCCTTTTTTGGTCAAGTGCAGGGACGCGAGTTTCATTCCTCTTCGCCAAACGCGCCATCTGTTATATCTAACGCTTTGATATATTCACTTTTTTTTGCAGTATTATAAATTTTGGAATCCAAAAATAAATACTGATTTTTTTTCCAAAAATACTGCATTTATACGAAAAAATACTTTTTTTGTTATCTACATTTTTTAATGCATAGAAGTATTATAAATTTATCAGTCGTTGTACATAACGATATAAGCTAACAGCCAATTGTTTGTGGAATCCCCGTTAAAAAATAAGAAAACTACATTTTGACAGTTTTGACTCATTTCCTTTTTTGTTCGATGTTTATTAATTTTTTATTTAAGTCTAGTTAATTAAATTAATTATATAATACTTAAACACCAAATAAATCCCTATCAAACTTTGTAGAAAAATTCAACAACATTTCACAACAACAATAAGCTTTTTATTCTTAGAAAAATTCTAAGTGAGCAGTTTTATTATAAAAACAAGTTTAAGCTCGGGCGGAGCCGAGTNACAACATTTCACAACAACAATAAGCTTTTTATTCTTAGAAAAATTCTAAGTGAGCAGTTTTATTATAAAAACAAGTTTAAGCTCGGGCGGAGCCGAGTATTAAATACCCGGCGCATGTATTGAATATAGTTTTTTCACTTTTCTGAAAACTACCGTTACATGGTATTTCAGTTAGATTTAATGAGGTAAACATATATAGGTACAAGTAATTTTTAGAAAAAAAAACAGGCTTAAAAAATATATTTTTATATATCGGTTAATTAATTAATCGGTTAATTAATTTTAATTACATAATTATTTTGTTATTTTTGATTATTTTCAATTATCATTGATTTTTTTTAATTGCATGATTAATGTAATTATTTGATTATTTTGATTTGTTTTTGATTGTGAATAATATAAGTACAATGTTCGGGAATGTAATTTCTGTGGTTAATGCTGTAGTGTGAACGATATATAAGAAACAAGCAATTAGAAGTTATTGTTAAATACCGCACAGTGTAGATATTGACAAAATGTAATATCTCGAGAACAAAAACATCTAGCGAAATAAATTTAACAGCAGTTTAAAGCCTCTGAGATAGAAAATCGAGCAAATATAATTTCGTTGGATAAAACAAAGTTGCGTTCACCTTTCGAATCACCTTCAAATTAGGGGGTTCCCAATTGTTTTCATTTTTTACCTGGAAACAGTATGAGGTGAACTTTTTAAAAAGTTTTAAATAGATAGTTTTGGGGTTCTTGCATCAAGGAATCCTTTTCCTTGGTAGCAGGAACCGAAAAAGGCATCTTGTTTATATTGTTTTAAGTTCATTATATGCTGTTTTTTGGTCAAAAGAAAGACAAAAAATCTAAAATTTTAATTTTGAAGGTCAAAGTAACTATTTATTCAAAGTGACCTTCAAAAAGACAGTAAAAAGTACACTTTTTGATTTTTTGTCTTTCTTTTGACCTAAGAAGAGCATGCAATGAATTTAAAAAATATATAAAATGCCGTTTTCGGTTCCTGCTACCATTGAAAAGGATTCCTTGATGCAAGAACAACAAAAATATCTGTTTAAGACCTTTCAAAAAGTTTACCTCATACTGCTTTCAGGAAAAAAACACAGCTTCATCTATTTGGAAAAATAATTAAAAATAATCGTATAATTAAAAATAGTCAAATAATTGAAGATAATCGAATAATTAAAAACAATCAAATGATTAAAACAATTAAATAATTAAAAATAATCAAACAATTAAAAATAATCAAATAATTAAAAAAACAATTTGGTTAATTTTGGTTACTTCTCATTATTTCATTATTTTTTAAGTGCAATTAATCATGATTATTTTTGATAATTATAATTAATAATTAATTATTAATGGCTGGGTTATGTATGGAAATTAAAATGATTATTAAAATAAAAAAATGCAAAAAAATTAATGATAACTAATCGTAATGGAAATTTAACAGCTCTGGTCTGAACCAATCAACAGATTTATGAAAATCCACAGTCCTGTCTCCCAATAACTTTTTTTGATGTGTATACGTCTTTGGTTTCGGTAGGGGTAAAATTTGCCTAGCTGTAACGCATATCCCAGCACGAAATTTCGAAGAGCTTAGCATGTGTATTTCAGCATACAATTTTTATTTTCATTAGAAGCACCCTGTGTTCGCTTGCCAAATGGTTGCATACATTTAGGCATATGCATAGTAAGAGGAAATGCGCTACAACTGATTATTAGCCGTCATCGATTCGGCATCAGTTAGCAAGTAGCGAAACGAACGAACTCAATGAGGAACAACCGAACTTGCTATCGTCTATCCGTGCTAGCTAACTTTGTTGTTGCTTTCACATGCAAAATTTTTCGTTAAGCGACCGGAACTCAAACATAGCGAGCGAGAAGTGGCGAATCGACGACGGCATGACACCCACAATGCACAAGATACTAATTCCTTATTAACAATAGGCCAATTATCGGGGAGGCTCAAGAGCCCCCCAACAACAAACACTACCGAGAAAATTATTCACCGAAGTTTTCTCGTGAAGTATGTAACCGTGACATATATAACCGGCTGTTGATGAGCTCGGGCTCGTTTTTAAGCAGTATTTCGGTTCATGACCAAAAAAAGAAAAAATATCAAATCGTTTTCCCCAGACACAATAAAGCTGCTGTTACCCTCTAAATCCGCTGTAAAAGATGTGACAAAGGAATAGTTTGAGGCCAGCGAAGATTCTGAAAGCGAAAACTAATTAACCAATGATAGTGTACACACATTTTATAAATAAAGGTAGACAATATATTTAAATTGTAAATTATTGGCTAATATATATATATTTTATTAATATAACCTATCTGTAATAAAAATTATTTCAA